>NC_134834.1:116338623-116651973 GCF_004210375.1 Tachypleus tridentatus
ATCTCATGTTCAATGACTGACATGAGATGTGAAAGTTGCCGACGTAGAGCCTATTTGCAACAAAAAGAGGGAGTTGTTCAGTGATAGCATTAGTCTTTATACTGAAAAGTGTGACACTCAAACACAGCCCTGAGGGACTCCAAGTTCGTGTAGAAAAGAATGGGAAGGTGTCAAACCCACACTAACTTGGAATTTCCTATCCAATAAAAAATTTTAAATAAAAATAGGCAAATGGCCACGTAACCCACATATATGGAGGTCTCGCAAAATGCTATACCTCCAGGTTGTACCATAAGCCTTCTCAATGTCAAAGAATATTGATATTAGATGTTGTCATTTAAGAAAGGCTTCTCTGATTGACGTTTCAAGTCGAATCAGGTGGTCCATGGTGGAGCACTGTCTTTGGAACCCACACTGCGTGGGCTTGAGGAGGTTGTTTGATTGAGGAAGTAAAAAAGACGAGCATTAACCATCCTCTCTAAGGTCTTTCAGAGACAGCTCCTCAAAGCAATTGGATGGCAGTTTGAAGAAATCTTGGGTTGCCTTGATTGCTAAGAAGGTGGAGGAAAAAGTGCAAGATACTCGGCAAAAGCTTTCACCTAGAGTATTGCCAATGCTCCAGGTATCAGCTACTTCCTGGCCATCAGAGAGCAAGATCGAGAGGGGTCCAGAATTATATTGCCTACTGACCTTTCGAATCTTGTCCCATATGACCTTGGAACTGGTGGTAGAAGATATGTGAACTTAATCCAAGATTCCTTCTGGCTTTAACTTCTTACAAATTGAGCATGTGCACGGACCTGCTAGAAAGCGATGCAATTCAAGAGTGTGGGACATCTACGGAAAGTATCCCAAACCCATTTTTGAGCCTTTTGTGCCATGTGGCAGGCAGGATTCCACCATGGACAAGGATATCGTGGAAACTGTGTTGAGGTTTTAGGAATGCATTGAGCAGCTGTTTGTATAATACACTCAGTTATTGCTGCTACACAGTTACTTACTGATGGTTCACAGATGATAGGAGAATCTGTGAAAGCAGTGAAGGAGAGCCGCTTTGCATGATACAGCTTCCATGGGGGCACATGGGTCGGGTGGCATCAACCATGGCCAGTCTCTCTCAAAATTACAGAAAAATTATCACTGCCTCATGGATTGTCAACCCTCCATGAAAAATGAGAGAATAATGAAGGGGAGCAAATTAAGAGATCAATAGCAGTAAAGGACTGACTAGGTGCATGAAAATAAATAGAAGAACCAGTATTGAAAAGAAAAAGGTTGTGATCAGAGAGCATATTCTCTAAAGAGTGACCCCTCCTATCAATGTCAGCACTTCCCCAGAGGGAATGATGTCCATTAAAGTCCCCCAGGATTAAAAAGGGTGATGGCAACTGCTCAATGAGAGCATCAAGGTCTGATTAATCATAGGTTTCTCCAGGTGACAGGTAGATGATATGAATGAAAGAAACAAGAACAGTTATGGCTTCCAAGGGTGTGTCGAGTGGCAAAAACAGGGTGGGCACATGCTGATCAACCAGCTGTGGCATTCGTCCATCTCACAGCCTGTCATTTCTGTAGAAAGAAAACTGCCAAAAGGTGAGTGTTCAGCAGGTTTCAGAAATGTTTCCTGTATGGAAAGACATTCAAGATGGTAGGAAGCAATCAGTGTTTTGATGTCATCCAGATTAGAACATAAACCTTGACAGTTCCATTGTATCAAGGTGGCCATTTTTATTTACATTTAGGTGAATTGGGTGGAGAATCCTTTTGTTTACAACCACATCTTTTATTCTTACTGTCCTTATTTGAGTGAGGTCTATCGACCTCCATGGATCCTACCCTGAGCCAATTGGGCAGGTCTTTGCTGTTGGAAGGAGATTCCAATGACTGTGGACGTGAACGAATGATCATTTTGCATTCTGGGGTGGGAGAAGATGTACCCGAGGAAATGCATGTACCCGGAACGAAAGAATGTGGATCTTGTGGTTTGTTGGAATGTATGTAAGGTACAGAGATGGGTGTTGAAGTTCATTCATCAACTTTTTCAACCATGAAGGATAAAAGATTTTCATTTCTTGAAAACGATTCTTTTGGAGGCACAGAGAGATCTGTCTGCACTCCCACTGTAGTTGTGGAATGAAGTGCAGCAGCATACATCTGAAATAAAGCAGTGGACAGCAACTTTTGAGACTTAGGATAAGTTATGGTATGGATCATTTTCAAACGCTGCACCTCTTTTTCTTCCAACTAAGAATGAAAGTCATACGAGGTGAGAGCCATTGCAACTGACGCAATGAGGGTCCATTTCACACTCATAAGCATCATGTTCCTTGCTACCACAATAAGCACACATCAGGGAACCATGACATGGCGTCTTTTAGTGACTGAACTGCTGACACTGGAAACATCTGAGAGGGTTTGGAATGTATGGCTGTACCTTGCAATTAAGATAACCTGTCTTGATGGTACCAGGTGGACATGATGATGTAAATGTCAGAACAAGGATATTGGTCAACATCATAATTCCACCTTTGCGAGTGGAGATATACCTCACTGCAGAAACTCCTTGAGTGGAGAAACCATCAAGAATCTCTTACTCGGGGATGTTGTTTGAATCCCTCTGAACAATAACTCCTCATGGTGAATTCAAAGTAGCATGAGGTGTAACCTCAATAGGTATATCCCCAATTGCCTTTGAATGGAAGAGAAGTTCAATATGTTGAGATGTGGATGTTTCCACCAATACGTCACCAGATCAAAGGTTCTTTACTGACTTTGGAAAGCCAGCAAGTCCCTCCAGTTCTTTCTGAATGAAAAAGGGAGACATGTGCCCTAAACGTTTGTCTGAAAGAGAATACAGGATAAGAAAATGAGGTACAAGAGGTGTTACAGATGTTGAAGATTACTGCTCAGAATCTTCGAGGCATGGTCGTTTACCTATGGACTGTTTTTCACTATTTTATTTAAGTTTTTACTTGGAGAATCCATAATAAAAAAGGGAAATTCTGGTGCCCACTGTCCCCACCCACCATGGAGCCCTATGAGGGGGATGCACTGCAATGTCAAGCAAGGACAATGCAGCAATGCCAGGGTTTTGTGAGCACTATACCCAAACACCAGCATCAGATATCCACAACACCTGCTGAGATCATCTAACACTGGTACTTGGTTGACCCTAGCCCAAGTGGACCAGCTGACTGACCCAAGGTCACCCATCTACAGAATTCAAGACCAAAATTGTGTGTTAGGGTTGGACCCCTCAACCACCAGGATCTTCTCCTCCTTTTCACAGCTTGCCATGCACGGCAAACACGAGTGCATGTTTATATCGCAGAGGAGGTAAACTGAAAAAACAGAACCTTCCCTTGGAGGTCCCCTTACCACGTACAAGAATCCACACCCAGGGGCATTTGGTGAGATATTGTTGGTATGATCCACTTTGAGTTCCTGCCACTCAATGTAATGATTACATCAGACTTCCATTGTCAACTGTTAAAGCACTTGAATGCTGCACTGAAAGGAAAGAAGCCTACTTTGATCAATCGTAAAGGTGTTGTGTTACACCAAGATAATGCATGGTCCCATACAGCAAGAATCATATCTGCAAAGATTGAAGAGCTAAACTGGGAAAAACTTCCACATCCTCCTTCTTCTCTAGTCCTTGCTCCATCTGATTCTCATCTATTACAAAGTTTGCAGAACTATCTTGATGGAAAAGAGCTTAGAATGCATGAAGATGTCAAAACTACCCTCTCTACCTTCTTTTCCTCCAAACCTCAAGAACTTTATAAAAGTGACATGCAAAAGTTTGTGAATCGTTGGCAGGAAGTAATTAATAATAATGGAACATACATTATTGATTAAATAACATTAAGAGCCTTCGAAATCCTTTCTCTTTTTCTGAAACTAAAAACAGACATTACTTAAGGGATGACCTGATACATTCATTTGGGACTGTAACCACACACCATAATACAAAACATTTTAGACCTCATCATGGTTCAGTTCCTTCACTCCACATGTTTTAACCCTCATCACTACATATCATGGTTAATATCCTGCACTACACACAGTATTTTAACCCTGATCATTATGCATAATGGTTCATTTCTTTCACTCCACACAATATCTCAGCCCTCATTATTATACATCATGTTTGAATTCCTGTAATTATCTTAAGAACAGAGTACTGTATGTACTACATATACCACACATATGTGGAATGTATTACATAATCTGTAATTCTGAATGATGAGAAACCCACTTGAAAAAACAAAAATGCATTTTAGAACAGCTGGTATGGATATTAACACTTTTATTGATAAGGAGAGAACAACGTTTTAATATTTCTAAATCATTTTCGGTTGTTCTATCCTTATCAAGAAAAGTGTTAATACCCATACCACCTGCTCCGAGATACATAACCTGTAATTGTATAAGATATTGCTTTAACATACTAGAAACATCAATATGTATTTATAATACTTACATTTTCTTTGCCCTTTTTCAGCAGTCATAAAAAGGGATGAATTTATTAGTTATTTTAGTCCACATTATGATTTACTAAAAATGTTATTGTTAATTGAAACTTAAAAGTAAAATAACCTTTAATCAAACCAATATCATTTAATGCTGTTACAACAATAAAATAACATCCAATCCAATCAAGACATCAGTTAACATTATTACAGTAACATTTAACAAAGCCAAAATCACAGTAAACACTATTTCAAGAGAATAAATTTAACAAACCAACGTATCAATTAACACTATTACAATTTCTTCTTTAATTTTACTTCCATTAAGTGTATTAATTAGAAGTTTTTATTGTGTTACTTTTAATTTTTCACTTATGCACTTAGCACACAATTTTTTTTAGCTCAGTATACAGCTTAAAGATTAGTCAACCTTCATGAAAATAACTGCTGATTAATATATTGATAACAGTGATGGTATCCAACTTTTAAAACTGAATATCCTAATCTTTACAAGTAACAACAGTATATTTAATTAGCTTAACTGGCTATACTCTTAACTGATTTGACTTCTTTCTTATCCAAGTACGTAGCTTACTCTGATGCCGAAATCGTAAAAACATTTTTATAATATAATTAAAGGTACAGAAATTTCCTAATGTTCAATTATTTTATGTTAACACACAGATTTTATTTTCAATGAAGTTCATAGTTCATTTATTTATTTTTTGAGAAAGTTTTAGTTTTACAACAAAATCAATGAACACAGTTGAAAAATGAATACAAACCTTATGTAAAAGTCTTATTTCTTCCATCTCTTCTTCTACCTTTTTTTGGCCTTCTATTAACTTTTGTTTTTTATCTGTCAAATTCTGTTTAACAATAAAGTTTTCATATTTTAATTCCTCCACTTACATTGCCAAACTTGTTGTCCATGAAAAATAAATACATTTAGAAAATTATCACATTTTTTAATTCTTTTAGTGTATCAAACACAAAAAACTTTTTGATTTCAAAGAACATATCTGTATGTAAACTGCAATTTGAAATGAATTGTGCTTGAAATAAATTCTAACCTTTTCTAAAAGCTGATTAATTTGTATGATGATATCAGTACTTGAAATGAATTTTAATCTTTCATAAAAACCAATTAATTTTTATATTGATGCAAGTACTTGAAATTAATTTTATTTGAAAGTTGATACAAGTGAACTTTAACCTTTTCTAGAGATTGATTAGTTTCTTGTAAGTCAGTACAATGTTCTTCCAAGTCTTTCTTATGTTTCTGTGCTTCTCTCAAACTATGTTGGACAACCTTAAGTTCACCTTCACGTTCTGTGAGAAATACAAAATATAAAGATATTACTAAAACAATATCACGTTCCCAGATAATTTCTGATTAATTTCTAAAGCTAAAAACATACATAAGTGATATGGAAGTAACAAATTAAAGTTGTTTTTTTTGCAAAATCCAAATTGAAATTACAGTAATGGCTGCAACATATAACATATCTAATTATATGAAAAATAGATTTCAAATGGAATTTTAGAAATACATTTCAAATGTCTTTTGTGTCATTCCTAAAACAGCCTAAAAGCACTTGATATGTTCTTTTTCAGTGGAACTTTTCAGTTTCTTTGTTATTTTCTCTACTGTATCTCAAAAAGGAATCAGTCAATTCATATCAACCTCATGACCACTAAAATCAAAATCAAAATAAATTTAAGTTACGTTTTTTTTATTGTAGAATATCTTCAAATTGTAACATGAAACTAAAGTTTATTCTAAGTAGCTCTTTGAATCATGTTTAATCACTATTCGTGCCATTATAAATATTAAATTACTCAGGAAATGTGCAGCTCACAAAACATTTTTATTATAATATTCACTTTACCTAATACAACCTTAACTATCATAAATGGATACTACTTTTTCACATTTTAGTTGCTTTTACAATTATACATGAAGAATAAACATGAAATAAAATACTTAACCAATCTTTGTTTTTCAACTGTTGACTATTGAAGAGAGTTAACCCTAATTTGTTTTATAGTAATGACTGTTTTGAATTTCATACAAAACTACATGAGGGCTATCTGCACTAGCCATTCCTAATTTAGCAGTGTAAGGTGAAAGGGAAGGCAGCTAGTCATCACCATCCACCACCAACTCTTGGGCTCCTCTTTTATCAACAAATAGTGGGCTTCTCCGTCGCATTATAATGCCGCCATAGCTGAAAGTGCAAGCATGTTTAGTATGACAGATTTGAACCTGTGACCCTCAGATTATGAGGTTAGTGCCTTAACCACCTGACCATGCTGAGCCCTCTACTGATAGTAATGTACTTAATTGTTATTTAATTAAACAATGCACCAAACAAAATAGACTAATAGTGTGCAAAATATATACACATTCCCTTACCTCTCAAAATGTTGCTGGCTTTCTAACTATGTGGCAAGAATTCGGAGTTGTTAAAAATTCATCCAAGCTAGTTGTTAACTTTCTCATAGTGATGACACTGATATTCTACTGTTAAGAACAATGTTATATTTCATTTGGTTACAGAAAACCTTGCCTTTCTATTGCTTATAGGTAATATGTAATCAAATGGAAGAGAGAACTATTAATAAATTATAAAAGAGAAGATGCAACAGGTGGGTGTGGCAGTAATTCTGTAACCACATTTCTTATAGTTTTCAATCTTGTTTGGTTACAGAGTTACTGAATAGAAAATGAGACCCCTTCTGCCACACCCACCTGTTGCATCTTCTCTTTTATAATTTATTAATAGTTCTCTCTTCCACTTGATTACATATTACCTATAAGCAATAGAAAGGCAAGGTTTTCTGTAACTATTTTCTATCCAGTAACTCTATAACCAAACAAAACTGAAAACTATAAAAAATGTGGTTTTTATTTGAGCAATGATGAATTTATAGTAAGTAATTTATGTTTTGCAAAATTAATAAATTAAAACTTAAGTACTATTAAAATATGGATTATTAGCTAAGATTTTATGCTATACCATACTAATTACTATAACAGACAAGAGTAGCTTAATAAACTGTGTCAAATACCCATGATGATAGGATCAAACTTAAAAATTCAAATACAAATAACTCAATTTACAGCATTTTATACAAATCTGATTTTTATGATACATATTTATATTTTCTAATTTTCACCTGAAAGCTGATCTTTCAACTTTTCCAGCTGTTCTTTATACCTCAAAACTTCAGAGTCAGCCACCTGTAGCCTTTGATGTAGTTCACTTTCTTGTTGCTTCATTTGAATTTCAAGATAATTAATTTTAGACACAGCTTCTCCATACTCTACAGCTAACTTTGCCTGAAATAATAACATGTAACTGCAGACTGTTGGGATAAAATCTGGAACCAAACTTTTAATGACAATATTTGTATAAAGATAATTTCTTTAGATGTCAGTACAAGTGATCTGGTAGAGATGCTACATTTAACCTTCAGAGTAATTTTTAATATTACCAATGAATGTATTTTTATAAATTGTTCTGCTGGATTTGAAATGAACACAGAGAACAACTATTATTTCCAAACAGATACAAAAATCTCAACAAGACACTAAAATAATCACTCTCACACAAAAATTTCCTCACACTTAACATAATTTCAAGTAAAAAAAACAATGTTCCAAGTTTCCAGACTTGACACTTCTACTACTACAGATTTCTTTTTAAAATGTTCCAAGTTTCCAGACTTGACACTTCTACTACTACAGATTTCTTTATAAATTGTTCCAAGTTTCCAGACTTGACACTCCTACTACTACAGATTTCTTTATAAATTGTTCCAAGTTTCCAGACTTGACACTTCTACTACTACAGATTTCTTTATAAATTGTTCCAAGTTTCCAGACTTGACACTTCTACTACTACAGATTTCTTTATAAATTGTTCCAAGTTTCCAGACTTCACACTTCTACTACTACAGATTTCTTTATAAATTGTTCCAAGTTTCCAGACTTGACACTTCTACTACTACAGATTTCTTTATAAATTGTTCCAAGTTTCCAGACTTGACACTTCTACTGCTACAGATTTCTTTATAAATTGTTCCAAGTTTCCAGACTTGACACTTCTACTGCTACAGATTTCTCTTCTTTTTCAAATGTTCCAAGTTTCCAGACTTGACACTTCTACTACTACAGATTTCTCTTCTTTTTCAAATGTTCCAAGTTTCCAGACTTGACACTTCTACTACTACAGATTTCTTTATAAATTGTTCCATATTTCCAGACTTGACACTTCTACTACTACAGATTTCTTTATAAATTGTTCCATATTTCCAGACTTGACACTTCTACTACTACAGATTTCTTTATAAATTGTTCCAAGTTTCCAGACTTGACACTTCTACTACTACAGATTTCTTTATAAATTGTTCCATATTTCCAGACTTGACACTTCTACTACTACAGATTTCTTTATAAATTGTTCCAAGTTTCCAGACTTGACACTTCTACTGCTACAGATTTCTCTTCTTTTTCAAATGTTCCAAGTTTCCAGACTTGACACTTCTACTACTACAGATTTCTTTATAAATTGTTCCAAGTTTCCAGACTTGACACTTCTACTACTACAGATTTCTTTATAAATTGTTCCAAGTTTCCAGACTTGACACTTCTACTACTACAGATTTCTTTATAAATTGTTCCATATTTCCAGACTTGACACTTCTACTACTACAGATTTCTTTATAAATTGTTCCATATTTCCAGACTTGACACTTCTACTACTACAGATTTCTTTATAAATTGTTCCAAGTTTCCAGACTTGACACTTCTACTGCTACAGATTTCTCTTCTTTTTCAAATGTTCCAAGTTTCCAGACTTGACACTTCTACTACTACAGATTTCTTTATAAATTGTTCCAAGTTTCCAGACTTGACACTTCTACTACTACAGATTTCTTTATAAATTGTTCCAAGTTTCCAGACTTGACACTTCTACTACTACAGATTTCTTTATAAATTGTTCCATATTTCCAGACTTGACACTTCTACTACTACAGATTTCTTTATAAATTGTTCCATATTTCCAGACTTGACACTTCTACTACTACAGATTTCTTTATAAATTGTTCCATATTTCCAGACTTGACACTTCTACTACTACAGATTTCTTTATAAATTGTTCCATATTTCCAGACTTGACACTTCTACTACTACAGATTTCTTTATAAATTGTTCCAAGTTTCCAGACTTGACACTTCTACTACTACAGATTTCTTTATAAATTGTTCCAAGTTTCCAGACTTGACACTTCTACTACTACAGATTTCTTTATAAATTGTTCCAAGTTTCCAGACTTGACACTTCTACTACTACAGATTTCTTTATAAATTGTTCCAAGTTTCCAGACTTGACACTTCTACTGCTACAGATTTCTCTTCTTTTTCAAATGTTCCAAGTTTCCAGACTTGACACTTCTACTACTACAGATTTCTTTTTCAAATGTTCCAAGTTTCCAGACTTGACACTTCTACTACTACAGATTTCTTTTTCAAATGTTCCAAGTTTCCAGACTTGACACTTCTACTACTACAGATTTCTTTATAAATTGTTCCAAGTTTCCAGACTTTCACTTCTACTACTACAGATTTCTTTTTCAAATGTTCCAAGTTTCCAGACTTGACACTTCTACTACTACAGATTTCTTTTTCAAATGTTCCAAGTTTCCAGACTTGACACTTCTACTACTACAGATTTCTTTTTCAAATGTTCCAAGTTTCCAGACTTGACACTTCTACTACTACAGATTTCTTTTTAAAATGTTCCATATTTCCAGACTTGACACTTCTACTACTACAGATTTCTCTTCTTTTTGAAATGTTCCAAGTTTCCAGATTTGACACTTCTACTACTACAGATTTCTTTTTCAAATGTTCCAAGTTTCCAGACTTGACACTTCTACTACTACAGATTTCTTTTTCAAATGTTCCAAGTTTCCAGACTTGACACTTCTTCTACTACAGATTTCTCTTCTTTTTCAAATGTTCCAAGTTTCCAGACTTGACACTTCTTCTACTACAGATTTCTCTTGTTTTTCAAATGTTCCAAGTTTCCAGACTTGACACTTCTACTACTACAGATTTCTTTTTCAAATGTTCCAAGTTTCCAGACTTGACACTTCTACTACTACAGATTTCTTTTTCAAATGTTCCAAGTTTCCAGACTTGACACTTCTACTACTACAGATTTCTTTATAAATTGTTCCAAGTTTCCAGACTTGACACTTCTACTACTACAGATTTCTTTATAAATTGTTCCAAGTTTCCAGACTTGACACTTCTACTACTACAGATTTCTTTATAAATTGTTCCAAGTTTCCAGACTTGACACTTCTACTACTACAGATTTCTTTTTCAAATGTTCCAAGTTTCCAGACTTGACACTTCTACTACTACAGATTTCTTTATAAATTGTTCCAAGTTTCCAGACTTGACACTTCTACTACTACAGATTTCTTTATAAATTGTTCCAAGTTTCCAGACTTGACACTTCTACTACTACAGATTTCTTTTTCAAATGTTCCAAGTTTCCAGACTTGACACTTCTACTACTACAGATTTCTTTATAAATTGTTCCAAGTTTCCAGACTTGACACTTCTACTACTACAGATTTCTTTATAAATTGTTCCAAGTTTCCAGACTTGACACTTCTACTGCTACAGATTTCTCTTCTTTTTCAAATGTTCCAAGTTTCCAGACTTGACACTTCTACTACTACAGATTTCTTTATAAATTGTTCCAAGTTTCCAGACTTGACACTTCTACTACTACAGATTTCTTTATAAATTGTTCCAAGTTTCCAGACTTGACACTTCTACTACTACAGATTTCTTTATAAATTGTTCCAAGTTTCCAGACTTGACACTTCTACTGCTACAGATTTCTCTTCTTTTTCAAATGTTCCAAGTTTCCAGACTTGACACTTCTACTGCTACAGATTTCTCTTCTTTTTCAAATGTTCCAAGTTTCCAGACTTGACACTTCTACTGCTACAGATTTCTTTATAAATTGTTCCAAGTTTCCAGACTTGACACTTCTACTGCTACAGATTTCTCTTCTTTTTCAAATGTTCCAAGTTTCCAGACTTGACACTTCTACTACTACAGATTTCTTTTTCAAATGTTCCAAGTTTCCAGACTTGACACTTCTACTACTACAGATTTCTTTTTCAAATGTTCCATATTTCCAGACTTGACACTTCTACTACTACAGATTTCTTTATAAATTGTTCCAAGTTTCCAGACTTGACACTTCTACTGCTACAGATTTCTTTATAAATTGTTCCAAGTTTCCAGACTTGACACTTCTACTACTACAGATTTCTCTTCTTTTTCAAATGTTCCAAGTTTCCAGACTTGACACTTCTACTACTACAGATTTCTTTATAAATTGTTCCAAGTTTCCAGACTTGACACTTCTACTACTACAGATTTCTTTATAAATTGTTCCAAGTTTCCAGACTTGACACTTCTTCTACTACAGATTTCTTTTTAAAATGTTCCATATTTCCAGACTTGACACTTCTACTACTACAGATTTCTCTTCTTTTTGAAATGTTCCAAGTTTCCAGATTTGACACTTCTACTACTACAGATTTCTCTTCTTTTTGAAATGTTCCAAGTTTCCAGATTTGACACTTCTACTACTACAGATTTCTTTTTCAAATGTTCCAAGTTTCCAGACTTGACACTTCTACTACTACAGATTTCTTTTTCAAATGTTCCAAGTTTCCAGACTTGACACTTCTACTACTACAGATTTCTTTATAAATTGTTCCAAGTTTCCAGACTTGACACTTCTACTGCTACAGATTTCTCTTTTTCAAATGTTCCAAGTTTCCAGACTTGACACTTCTACTACTACAGATTTCTTTATAAATTGTTCCAAGTTTCCAGACTTGACACTTCTACTACTACAGATTTCTTTATAAATTGTTCCAAGTTTCCAGACTTGACACTTCTACTACTACAGATTTCTTTATAAATTGTTCCAAGTTTCCAGACTTGACACTTCTACTACTACAGATTTCTTTATAAATTGTTCCAAGTTTCCAGACTTGACACTTCTACTGCTACAGATTTCTCTTCTTTTTCAAATGTTCCAAGTTTCCAGACTTGACACTTCTACTACTACAGATTTCTTTTTCAAATGTTCCAAGTTTCCAGACTTGACACTTCTACTACTACAGATTTCTTTTTCAAATGTTCCATATTTCCAGACTTGACACTTCTACTACTACAGATTTCTTTATAAATTGTTCCAAGTTTCCAGACTTGACACTTCTACTGCTACAGATTTCTTTATAAATTGTTCCAAGTTTCCAGACTTGACACTTCTACTACTACAGATTTCTCTTCTTTTTCAAATGTTCCAAGTTTCCAGACTTGACACTTCTACTACTACAGATTTCTTTATAAATTGTTCCAAGTTTCCAGACTTGACACTTCTACTACTACAGATTTCTTTATAAATTGTTCCAAGTTTCCAGACTTGACACTTCTTCTACTACAGATTTCTTTTTAAAATGTTCCATATTTCCAGACTTGACACTTCTACTACTACAGATTTCTCTTCTTTTTGAAATGTTCCAAGTTTCCAGATTTGACACTTCTACTACTACAGATTTCTTTTTCAAATGTTCCAAGTTTCCAGACTTGACACTTCTACTACTACAGATTTCTTTTTCAAATGTTCCAAGTTTCCAGACTTGACACTTCTACTACTACAGATTTCTTTATAAATTGTTCCAAGTTTCCAGACTTGACACTTCTACTGCTACAGATTTCTCTTTTTCAAATGTTCCAAGTTTCCAGACTTGACACTTCTACTACTACAGATTTCTTTATAAATTGTTCCAAGTTTCCAGACTTGACACTTCTACTACTACAGATTTCTTTATAAATTGTTCCAAGTTTCCAGACTTGACACTTCTACTACTACAGATTTCTTTTTCAAATGTTCCAAGTTTCCAGACTTGACACTTCTACTACTACAGATTTCTTTTTCAAATGTTCCAAGTTTCCAGACTTGACACTTCTACTACTACAGATTTCTTTTTCAAATGTTCCAAGTTTCCAGACTTGACACTTCTACTACTACAGATTTCTTTTTCAAATGTTCCAAGTTTCCAGACTTGACACTTCTACTACAACATCAGTACAAAGGAAATTTTAAAAGCTTTCTTTCAGGACTTACAAAAACATTTATATTAGTTAACCACAGATGCTCAACTCCAGCACAAAATTTTCTATGTCACTTTACAAATACAAGCACACTTCTTTGAAAGTACTGTACCTTTTCTTGCTCCAATGTAAGAAGTCTTGCTTGGGAATTGGTTGTAGAAGTGTGAAGAGAATCACTCCTTTGTTCTAGCATAGAATTACTTTGTTCCATGAATCTATAAATAAAGATTAAAGAAAAACATAAGTCCTATCAATATTTAATAAACAAACCACACTATTTTAAATTCATTCAGCCATATAAACATTACAAAAATATTTCACAGTCAAAATCTTAATTTAACTGTATTTTTTTCATTATATAATTTTGTTTGGGTCATCATTTTAACATTAAATAACAATTTTGTTCTGTTAGACTCATTGTTCATAAGATTGTCCGACACAAAGTTGTACAACTATTTTCTGAAATAGTTATTCGACTATTAAAAGAAACATTACATTGTGTACGAAATGATTAAAACTGCTGTACTAGACATTCTTAAACATTCATACAAATGTTTTTATAGACGGTTAAATAACTGATTATTACACTATTTTAGAATGTCTTTAACATTGTTTCCAGGTTTTCTCAAAACTCAATGGTGTGATAATCGGATAGGGTGACAAAATGGAAAGCTACCCAGAACTAATAGTGCATCATAAAGCATGGATCATTAAGAATTTTGGGGTTACTTCATCAAGGAAATTTTTAAAATGGAAAGCATGTTCAACATTGGCAGTGTTTATAACCATAGCAGATTATTGGATATTAATAACTTTTGGTGAAGAAAGAGGTACAGACATTTTTGAATAGCAAGTGATTAAGGTTTAGAATGGAAAGGGATATAAATGATGGATGCTTATTTTTGTTTGTTTTTGTTGGAAATTATTTAGGTGTGGTACAGATAGAGGTCTTATAAGGACCTATGTCCAAGGCAAAATCACATGCAACTGTAATGCACAACTAGACATGTCATGTCACTTAAAATATGATAGGGACTGGTCCAACTAACAATTGGATTTCACTTCAAAAAGTGTTAATATTTAACTATTAAATTAATAACATATAATTTTCCACTAACATTATATGAAATGAAACCAATAAAACAGAAGATACCCATAGAAGCTATAATGGACAAAAACATTAAAACTATTTTTATTAACAAATATTCTGGAACTCCTTATGTCATTTATCAATTTTGACTGATATTATTCTACACCACATTTTTTATTTCATATTTCTTACCAATACTTATAATTCAATATGAGAAATGCCAAGAATAACCCTATGCTTTGAATCTGTAATTGCTATTAACCATACTTTGCCTGAAAATGGCTCACTCATACAGGCTGAAAAAATGTGGTTTTGATTGCTTAAAGGAACTATTCACAAAATCAGATCTTCTCAATACTTTATTACAAGATATAAATGGAAAACATAAGATGCAACGAGTAAAGCTGATTCACACTGCATTTCAGGAGCCTCTACAGAGTGAAAAACATGAAGTGTCATATTCTTGCATAAGACAAAGATGATTAATATATTCTGGGCATATCTCTGGACAAAAAGATAAGAAAATATACTCATTGATATATGATCCTGTAGGGCTAATCAGAAGAGGACTGTGGTTTGTATTTCTTCTGTCCTTCTTACCATCACATTTGATGGTGGTACACATGTAATCAAAACTGGTACCAATGAATTTATGTAATTATCCATTCAAAAACATATTTATAAGCTAATAATTTAGTTATATCCCTTTATGTTTGCCTAGAAATAATACTACAACGTTTCTTTCACTACAATGAATGATTTTTATACCAGGAACTTGTGGTACTTATTCAAAAAGCAGGCAATTCAAACAATAAGGAACTCAACAAAATAGTCGAAGTTAAAAGAAATATACATACTTCTGATTTTTCTGTAAAAGATCACAAATCTTCTCGTTTAATGTTTGAATTTTAGTATTTTTATCATCAACATCATTCTTCAGTCGTGAATTTTCCTGTTTAAACAAGATAACTTTCCTTATAATGTATCACATACAACTTAACAAGTACTTAAAGAATATATACATAAAAATATACACACTTGAGAAAAGGTACAAAATACATTAAAGTATTTGTTCTGAATCTTTTACATGATTATAAAACATCTCACCTTAAGAGGCCTTTATTAGTATATAAAGGGTAGGGTTCCAAGTTATATGACTTACACTTTATAGGGATTTCACTCATTTCTGTCAAAGCTTCTTGAACCTACATGTTTTTTATAACATCATGACTTACATTTTGGTATCCTTCCTCAAACAAAGGATATTGTTAAGATATGTTTAGTTTAGAAACCCTCATAGTAATAAATTATTACAAAGAATCTTAACAAGTTGTGCTACAGAATTTGCCAAAAAGATGAAGATTTATATCAGTCATTAAATATTGAAAAAAAAACAACAACAAAATTCTAATAAATTACAAGCCTTGCCAACCAACACTTCCCACAAGTGGTAAAATGTACAAAACTACACTACTCAGTGACCAACAACTGAAAACTGAAGGATTGTATCCCAACTGTGCATTGACTGTTGAAGGTGGACTACATTAATTGGTATACCAATAAGCACATACATACATAAAAGAGAATGTTTATGAAAGGCTTAACTTTACAAAAAAGTGGAAATGATTAGCAAGATTATACTAAGATGCATCACTATGTGGAGACAAACTTAGTGGAGAGTAAAAAACTGAAATATACATGGAAATTAATTCATTACAGTTAAGTAAGAACTATCAGATAAATATCTCATTCAATGTGTCTTGGGCCAACAAGCACCTTCCAAGTGTCAAGTGTTCATTGGCATAAAATTTGTTAAATTAAACAAAAACAGTATAATCAAACTTCAATTTTCATTCAGAAATACTTTGCTATTTTGACATTCTTCAACATTTATTTAATGTAATTTGTAATTAAAAATGAAAAAAATTGCATGTTAACATACAGCTCTGAGAAGCCCCAAGAGTAAAAAAAATACATTTATATATTGTTTCATATTTTGTCCGTCTACCACAAAGTTCAGATCTGCTAAAACACTCTAGAGGATATAATTATTATTGTTTTGTTTCTCATATGATTTTGTTTTCTTCTATTAGTATATCCTTTTAATTTCCACCCTTTTATGACCATTGGTGATTTAGTAAGTACTAATGGAACTCAGCTTTAAAAAACAGCTGAAATCAAAATCTTAATGCCATTAGATGGAGAATCATTTATATCAGTGTAGAATGAATAAACTCATGGCAGATTATGTTTTTGTTCTTGTGTTTGTTGTTAAGCACAAATCTACATTATAAGCTACCTGTGCTTTTCCAACTGCAGTTACTGAAACTTGAATTTTAGTGTTATAAGCCCTCAAACTTACCATTAAGTCATGGGAGAACTCAGGGTTCTTTGAGAAAGTGACAAGACCAAGCAGATGGAAAGAATTACAATAGAATATAGTGGGAAGTTTAGAACATTTATTACCAATCATACACAGGAAATTATGTTTTGTTTCCTTTTAATGTTTTTTCCTTGTTGAGCATGTCTGTTTTCTATCACAATACTTTGGGCAAGCTTTATTAGCATTAAAAGTCCGGTAGGCATAGATAAAACATTTAAATATTTATTTATCGAATATTATTGTTCAGTTGAAACTATTAAAACAACACAGTAACATAACTTATAATTTATAAAGTACATTTTTCATTTATAGATAAATTTCAACCAAGAATATTGTTTAAACAAATACTGTTACCTAATCTAATCTACTACCATTTCAAATATATAGGCAAACACTAAGTCACAAGTAAAACTGTCATTATCTGGGATGTTGTTTACAATTTACAGCCATAAGACTGCAGTAAAATAAGTGCTTCACTCAAGGTCAATTAAACTGAAAGTACTTGGTCAAATACAGTTGAACTTTTTGATTAATACACAAAAAGAACTGAAATTATAAATCAAAACACTTTATACTATTTTTTTCCAAACAGCATCTAAAAACATTTTTGAAACTTTATAACATAAAATATGATAAAAAAACTACTCTATAGATAGCTGGTATAGATATTAAAATAAAAATAAAGTGCAGAACAACAGATTGTCCTTCTTAGGTCATCTTCAGATTAACAAAGACAATCTGAAACTGGGTGTGCATATTACGAACAAGTGTGTGAATGGATACAAGAACGTAGGCAGTGTTACAGTTAGATGTTAGGTTATTAATTAATATAGATGTAAAGGTGTTCCTTTATGTTAGTTCAATCTTGGCTTGAGTTCTTTTGACTTCAAATGGATTCCTCATCATCATGAAATCAAACTATGTCAAGTTATGTATGCCAAAACTATTTTGACAAAGTTTTAAGCAATTTGTGATGGGGTAGGGGTTCAGAAGGACATTAAAACATGTAATCCAGAAAATGTCACTTAAATAAATCCTTTTTAGTTTATACATCCTGGGATGAGAAATTTCTCTGTATTTTGGAGAAGCAAAACCCCTTGTCTATACTGAAATAAGAATATTGTGTATTGTTTTTTAACTTAATTTCAATACAAATCTTCAGTACCTGAACAATTCTCTGGATGTTCTGAAGAAGAATGGATGTCTCCATGTAAGTTGCACCTACAACTGCTTGTGACTGATTGGATTTGATGTCTTCCATCTGTCAACAAAGTTCTGTCAGTTTACATTGTCATGTTAAGGGATCATAGAAACACTTGATGTGTGTATGTTGTATAGACTTCCTCAGGCAAGATATAAAGTTGGTAAACAGGAATCAAATACAAAATAAGAACTTAAATTAACTTGTACAATTAATAAACAGAGAAACCTACGCTCATAAAGACTTCCTTAGGCAAGATATAAAGTTAGTAAACAGGAATCAAGTATACAGACAATATAAAATTTAGTCAAAGCTATATGGAAAATTAAAATACTATAAGTTTCCCAACATGACAAGAATTCTAGAAATGAATGGATGTTTTTACAAATAAACTAAACAGAAATTTCTATATGTCAAGTAATTATTAAACGTTCATTGTTTATAACAATTAAGATTAAAGAAATGATGATCTTACTTAATAATGACATTAAGATAAGCCTGAACATAAACTCACTATTCACAAGTATGTTCAAAGAGCTCAATCTTAGCTTACAATGCAACCATATTATTCTAAGCTTCAGCTTTGAGTTATACCATAAATTGATCACTGAAAATGGTGAACAAAATCTGACTCAAAGTAAGAAGTAATAAAAGTACCTTGTTTAAAAGAAGGTCAACCTTATCTGCTATCTTTCCAAGAGACAGACGAAGTTCGGTATTCTGTGTCCTAGTTTCCGCTAACAGCACAGGAAGTTGATTATCCAGAGGTGGATTTATTCCGGATACACTTGTCATGGGAAATGACTGTTGCTGTGGGAGAACACCAAGTGGAGGTGCTACAGGCTGTTGAAAACTGTAACTATATGGCAGAGATCCCTGCAGTAGAGTTTGGAATTTATTTAGTTTTTGTTAAAGAACCCAAGGAGGGTAACTAAACAAAATGAGCTACATTTTCATCTCATAGTAAGATAGTTATACAGCCCATGACTGACTGTCCAAATCTTTAAGACATTTAATACACAATAAAAAAAATATCACACTTATTACAAAATGTCATTCTTCTATCCTGAAGTACACAACTTGCTACATTAATGAACTGTCTGGCCCAACTAGCATGTCTTAGATTAATAAAATGTCCACTATTTGTCACACATGTGAAAGTCACAATCAGTCATACAACAAGCTCAAATTTGAAATACACCTCACAAAGTGGAAATGTGTTACCTTCCTAAATACACTGAGCAGCAAAATAATATATCTTTAATTTAATTAAACAGGTAAACAAAGAACACATCAAGCAAAGGTAACAAATCAAATAAAAACATTTAAAAGTTATGGAAAATCGTAAAGTATTGGATTTAAAACTGTAAAAGATATACAGTGATTCTGAGGAAGAAAATAAGAAAATGAAAATTAAAATGAATCTTTTGAATGTAGTAGTGTTATGTGGGTTTTCATAAAATGAATAACCCTAGTAATTTAATGCAAGTATTTGATTTGTTAAAGAGTTAAATATTTCCTTGCATAACACACCACTAAGCACTCGTGTGATTTGCTTGTGAATTACCATATGCATGTTGTTTTTTCTCATGAAAAGGCCTGTGATCACCAACAGATTTTTGTCTGTCATAGCTATGTTTTTATAACATTCATCTACAAAGACTTACTGTTTGAACCAGTACAATAGTGCCAAAAGAAATATTTAATATTACTCAATCAAGTTGAAACTGTTGGGATATATATAAAAAAAACTCTGTAAATAATAATAAAAAAACTTACAATTTTAAACCTAAACAATTTTTAATGCTTTTTTCAAAGTAGTGTATCATTTTATTTAGAAACCTCAGAACCTGAATAAAGTGAAAAACTGAATCTCTTTTAAAGCATAAACTAGTTTGTTTTTTTTAGAAAACTCATTAAGTTGTACATAATAAACAATTTGGCTAAATATTTCTACTGTGAGAAGGAAAAAAACACCATGTGATATCGATGATATCCTATAGTACAGAACAGGAAGAATATAAAACAGACCATGTGATATTGATGATATCCTGCAGTACAAAACAGGAAGAATATAAAACAGACCATGTGATATCAATGATATCCTATAGTAGAGAACAGGAAGAATATAAAACAGACCATGTGATATTGATGATATCCTGCAGTACAAAACAGGAAGAGTATAAAACAGACCATGTGATATTGATGATATCCTGCAGTACAAAACAGGAAGAGTATAAAACAGACCATGTGATATTGATGATATCCTGCAGTACAGAACAGGAAGAATATAAAACAGACCATGTGATATTGATGATATCCTGCAGTACAGAACAGGAAGAATATAAAACAGACCATGTGATATTGATGATATGCTGCAGTACAGAACAGGAAGAATATAAAACAGACCATGTGATATTGATGATATCCTGCAGTACAGAACAGGAAGAATATAAAAAAGATCATGTGATTTAGAAATAGCTAGTAAAAAACTACCAAGGCTTGGTCACTACTCTAAACAAAATGTCAACAAAAGGGATAAAAGAGGACGAGAGGCACTTAGAAGCATTAAAGTTAAAGAGAAGATTATTTGTCAACAGACACTAGAACTCTCTGATTACCACAACAAAACAAGATTAATGGATAAAAAAATAAAAACTCTTCTTTTCAAGCTACTGAAAGAAAAGAAAAGAAATGCACAGAAAAATGCTAGTTGGGCAAAAAAACAGCTTGAATCACATGAGGGCTGTGTGCCAAATTCAAAATACTTAGAATTGAAAAATAAATTTTGTAGCTCAGTTAGCAAAATTGATGTGTTAGAAGTTGAGCTTGATGGCTTGAAGGAACAGGTTAAGTTAAAGACTATGGACTTAAAAGATGATAAAGGGCAGTATGGTATTGAAACTCACATGGCTGTAAATGAACTTAGTTCACTGGACATTGCACAAAGTAAAGTAGGTCCTGCAATGCAAGCTGTTGCTCTGTGGCTATTTAATATAACATTAAAAAATGTGCCTAATCGTAGAACAATTCAAGAAATTAATGATGAAGATCATTACATAGCCAAGTATTTCATTTCACAAAAAATTTTGTCCTCAAAAAACTGGGGCATCTCTAAAGATGGAACTTCTAGGAAAAAGCGCAAGATCCTGGATACAACACTTGTTGCAGATGATGGCTCTACAATGTCTGTAGGTTTTCGCCAGGTGGCTAGTGAAACAGCCCAGACCATATCAAATGTGACATCTGAACATCTGGATGAGCTAGCTGCTGAGGCAGGTGGTGACAAGAACATTTTCCTACATAATATTGTAAGTAAACTATCATTTTTCATGTCGGACAGGGCTGCTGCAGAAAAGAAATCAAATATACTTTTGGAAGAATGGAGAAATTCAGTACTGGAGGATGCTTCAGAAAGTGATGTACAAGAAATCAACAAATTCTATTGCATGGCACATGTACTCCTTGGCTGCCACATGAATGTGTTAGGTGAGATTGGCCCAGTCATCAATGAGAAAGGTGCATTAGGCCGTGACCAGCTCCCCCAATTTGTGAACTATCGCAAGGATTGCATTGTAGAAAGGGTAGTGCAAACAGCATCTGACGTTTTTGGTCTTGTTGGGGACCATCTTGGTTTAAGAGACCTGTGGGAAGTTCATTGTGCAACATTAGGTTTGAAATCATTAATAAATAATTATAAGGACAATCGTTTTAATGGATTATTTGAAACCTCAGCACAAGTACTTTATCACAGAAAGGACTTTTTGTATTTGTTAGGCATGCGGTCATCAAATAAAAAGCTCCAGGCACTTTCAGCTGACTTGTCAGACCCACTGGTAGTCAGCTTTATACAAGCAGTGGCAGTTGTGTTTATTCAAGTGACAGGACCATTTTGGAACTTATTAGAAGATGGTTCTGTACCATGTCAGTCTTTGTAATTTCATACAACCACTGCACGCTTATCTTGAGGCTGCCTCAGAGGACCCCTCTATTTTCTTTAACGAGGACGGTTCAGCATGCCTTAGGACCCACAGAGGACACTCAATCCAGTTGTATATTCAGTCTGGATTACTGACAGCGTTCTATCCTGAGCATGAGGCAGAGCTCAAGCAGACACTAGCAGCAGCAAGCTGGGGCTTGATTAAGACAGTTCAAATGCAGCTGAAAGACTTTTTATCAGGGGGGTGCTATGGAAACCTTCCCTCCACACAATTACTTGAATCCACCAAGTTTTCACACAAGACTAATCATGCCTGTGAACATCACTTTGGCTCATTGGATTCAAGTATGAAGCGCAGATCAAACTGCACCCTTCACCACCACAGCACTCTTCATCTTCTTAAGAGAAACCACACAGCAATAAAAACTTGGTTTACTGGTCTCTCTGATGATAAGAAAAAAGAGCTATGGAGTAGAGCAAGGACAAATGCAAGGAGCCTGAGAAAGATACACCAGGATGCAGAGTCTGAAGAGAGGCAGAAGCTACTACCTTCATCCTGCCAAGACAAACAAGCTGATTGCAATCCACAGGGACAGAGCCAGACCACAGAGTCCAAGAAGCTAAAGGGCCTGAGGGACAAGCTGGATAGACTACTGCCACCCCAAGACACACAGCTTACACCTCAGCAGTGGGTAGCTGTGGCGTATCAAGAAGGATGGTACCCAGGTATGTAACTAAACTTTTATACAATAATATGAAATGTAAAGGCTTGGTTACACACTATATATACAAAATCAGTGAAAAGATAATTAAAGCATTAGTTCTGAATAAAAATAATCATATAAATGTAAAATATAAAGAAATGGATAGTCACAGACAATTGCAAATCATATATATAATTTCTTTCAGGTCTCGTGCTACAACATGATGCAGGAAGGGTTCAAGTAAACTTCTCTGCCCGTACAGGAAATGCAACCTACTTCAAATGGCCTACAGGGAAAGACATTCAATGGGTGCAAAAGAAGTTTGTACTTTCAGTTGATCTAGGAATGGAACCAGTCTCAGGAGGGCGGATGTGGACCACAAAGTCATCTACCAGCATAGACAATGTTTACAAAATTTATACCGAAGTTTACTTCTGAACATTTAATACCATTGAGGTTGATACAGGCCTTCTTTTTGTCAGATATAATGCAACAAAATTGGAAAGTGACACTAAACTTGATATATACGAAGTGATATTTAATGGCATGATTTTTATTGAGTACTGACATTTAGTCATTGGTACATGATGGGAAGATAATACACAACAATGTTCATATTTAATTTTTTCATAAGTTTTGAAAGATATATTTTAATTATTATTAAAGCATGTGTAAAAGCATATAATGATTGTTTATTATCATCAATAATATCTCTTAAAAGCATATCTTTATTTTCATTGCTTTAAATGGTACATTGATCATGCTTTTTCACAAGGTGTGGACACAGAAATAAATGTCAAGTTCATCTCAAAATTTGTTGACTATATTTCTTTGAATAAATGTCTCTATATGTTAAATGTAGTTCATTATATGTTTTTTTAATGCCAAATTCGAATTCTATGGCTCAAATTACATAAAAATGGAAAGTTTAAAATAAATATTATGAAAAATGTGGAAAATATAATAAAATATGAGCGAAATTTTGAAAAATGTGCGGCCTCGAGATAAGCCTGGATTATCTATACTAATCAGTTCTCAAATCCTATCTGTGAACACGACACTCTTTTTGTCATAACTTTTTTATTATTTAATATTTTTTTAAAATTTAAAAAGTCTTATTGTTCTTATATCAATGGCTTTAAAATTAAAGCTTTAAAATTGATACATTTTTCATGAAATATTTTGACCCCCCATTGCTACAGACCATGTGATATTGATGATATCCTGCAGTACAGAACAGGAAGAATATAAAACACACCATGTGATATCAATGATATCCTATAGTACAGAACAGGAAGAATATAAAACAAACCATGTGATATTGATGATATCCTGCAGTACAGAACAGGAAGAATATAAAACAGTCCATGTGATATCAATGATATCCTATAGTACAGAACAGGAAGAATATAAAACAGACCATGTGATATTGATGATATCCTGCAGTACAAAACATGTGTGATATTGATGATATCCTGCAGTACAGAACAGGAAGAATATAAAACAGACCATGTGATATCAATGATATCCTATAGTACAGAACAGGAAGAATATAAAACAAACCATGTGATATTGATGATATCCTGCAGTACAGAACAGGAAGAATATAAAACAGACCATGTGATATCAATGATATCCTATAGTACAGAACAGGAAGAATATAAAACAGACCATGTGATATTGATGATATCCTGCAGTACAAAACAGGAAGAGTATAAAACAGACCATGTGATATTGATGATATCCTGCAGTACAAAACAGGAAGAGTATAAAACAGACCATGTGATATTGATGATATCCTGCAGTACAGAACAGGAAGAATATAAAACAGACCATATGATATTGATGATATCCTGCAGTACAGAACAGGAAGAATATAAAACAGACCATGTGATATTGATATCCTGCAGTACAGAACAGGAAGAATATAAAACAGACCATGTGATGTCGATGATATCCTATAGTAGAGAACAGGAAGAATATAAAACAGACTACGTGATATCGATGATATCCCATAGTAGAGAACAGGAAGAACATAAAACAGACCATGTGATATCAATGATATCCTATAGTACAGAACAGGAAGAATATAAAACAGACCATGTGATATTGATGATATCCTGCAGTACAGAACAGGAAGAACATAAAACAGACCATGTGATATTGATGATATCCTGCAGTACAGAACAGGAAGAATATAAAACAGACCATGTGATATTGATGATATCCTGCAGTACAGAACAGGAAGAATATAAAACAGACCATGTGATATCAATGATATCCTATAGCAGTACAGAACAGGAAGAATATAAAACAGACCATGTGATATTGATGATATCCTATAGTACAGAACAGGAAGAACATAAAACAGACCATGTGATATTGATGATATCCTGCAGTACAGAACAGGAAGAATATAAAAAGACCATGTGATATTGATGATATCCTATAGTAGAGAACAGGAAGAATATAAAACAGACCATGTGATATTGATGATATCCTATAGTAGAGAACAGGAAGAATATAAAACAGACCATGTGATATTGATGATATCCTGCAGTACAGAACAGGAAGAATATAAAACAGACCATGTGATATCAATGATATCCTATAGTACAGAGCAGGAAGAATATAAAACAGACAATGTGATATTGACGATATCCTATAGTAGAGAACAGGAAGAATATAAAAAAAGGCTGAAAAGATTTGAATGGAGCTGTCAAGTAACTGATGGCTACAAATAAATAATATCAGGCCTATCACAAATGTTGATTTATTTAACTGTAGCCTCATTCTTTCTTTTGACATTTTCACCATAATCTTTTCCACCTGTGTTTAAAAAAACATGTCTTCCTACTCTCATTGAAACAATTCGTAACAATGTTTTTTTTAAATGATTGGATTTCATGAGATAACCAAAGACATTTCATTTTACTGACATTTGACTATCTTAATGTAAGTGATAAGTTTTAAAACTAACTTTTGCTAAAATCTGGATTTTGATTACCTGCAATGGACAAAAAAAAAGCATTGTCCAATATGGACTTTGTGCTAAAAAAATGCAATAACAATCTTAACCTAAACTAATTTGTCATTGGATAGATATTCCAACATTTGACTGACCATAAGTATCGTATGTAAGAAAGATGAAAAGAACCACACAATCCATATTTGTACCACATTCATTCTACTTTATAGTTAGCAAGGTAAAGACCTATATTATTACATCACCTAACCCATTTTCACTTGTAATTTCCCAAAAACTATAGCACAGTCTCTAGTGACAGTTAAAAAAGCAAAATTTTGCCAGTATTTGGAAAGTTTAAATTTTATCAATCATGAATACTCTCTAAGTTAGAGACAAATGATATGTACATCCTTGTCCAAATATATTTATAACTTTTATTAAAGAAATATTACTGTTTCAAACACTGCCTAAAATTAAATGTATAACTCTTTTTACACTTTAACCCTCGAAATATGGGCCTAACTCTTCTGCACATTACAATTTATAGTTATAATCAAAACTTAAACAAATTTATTATTAATGTATGACAGTAAAATGCTCATCAGGAGTCTAGTTTATGATTAAGATTTTTATATATTATTTTTTAAGTTTCAATTCATTGATCTAAACAGAAAATATTTAAAACTATTTGCTCTTCATTTGATGTGTGTCACACATGATACATCCATGTTACTGAAGTCTTCTATTCTTCTTTATATAACTTCAAGTTACAGCAACTACGTTCACTTATTTTAGATGCAGTCTATAAACAATTCAAAGGTAAAATGTATAGGTTCAATGTGATAGCTTCTCCTGTAGTGAGAAATTAAAAAATTTTCTCATCTCATGACAGAAGCTCTACCAGTTTATACTTAACGTTCAAGGCAGTTTTGGAAACTACATGCTGTTATTGACAAATGTTTAACCAACATAAAAAAAATTAGATTCAAAGCTTCAACAGTCCTTTTGAAATTGACACCAATAGACATTATACTAATATGAATTTTATTATGTATGTCTTGGTATGCAAGCTAATACTAGTATCAGGTAATGATATTTTTTCTGCCTTAAATAATCAGGTTAGAAAACCAGTTAAGTTATAGTATTTTTGAGCATTCTTCTAACAACTTGTGTATTATTTATGTTTTAAGATGAATATTCATAATTTAATTTATAAGTTGAGAAAGACTTGGAGAAAAAAAATGAGGTAACTAAGAAAACATGAACCAAAAGCTGCATGCATGTGTAGGTAAGTCAGCTGAAATCTAATGTCATACGAGCAGACACTAAAACTATAAAATATAAATAAATGTAAAACAGGAAAGGATGAAAGATTCACAGAAGAAGAAAGATACATGCTGTTCATATTGAAAATTTTTTATCACTGTATAATACTAACGATTTTGGAACAGTTTGTGGTAGGGTACAGCAAATAACAAAATATAAAGTTTTACTTTTCATTTAAGAGGTTTCAAAGGTTGAGATAAAAATAAGTATTACATTGCTCTCAGATTGATTCAGTAATTTCAGAAATTTACAGATAAAATTTTACTATAAATAATTTATATAAACGTTTGACTTTTGTAAATGAGTATATAATTTTACTGAAAGCACACCAAATTTCCTGAAGATACACTTAATACATTTGGAATTCTAGTGTGTGAAGAGTCATTATTTAAGTTTATGTAAAGTTATCAACTCATGCCTCGAAAGTTAATGCAGGTAAAGGTGTATTTCTCATTGTTTTTTTCTATTTTACTGCAGTTAAGAAGGTCACCATTTGTACAAGAGGCTAAAAGAAAGGAAAATAAACGTCTGGCTACCAGAAAAAAAACATTACGTGGAAGATGTCGTAGCTGTTTTGATTCATGGTCTTTATTTTTTCACATTAAAAACTATTCAACTAAATTTTGAGTTTATCAGGCACAATATTGTTTAAAAAGGCTTAAAGCTGTGTTATTCTCTTTATTGTGTAAAATAAATGTAATGTTTAATTAATGAAGTTACACTTGTAATTTAAAAAATTATATGCAAATATTCCTGTTATCTACAAATTTATTTCTAAAACAAAACAGTATTGTAGATATAACAAGAACTTACAGGGTACTGTTGTTGATGGGTAACAGCTGGCTGGTACAATGCCATCTGGTGGTTTGTAACAGCAACGGATTGATGGGTTTGTGGCAGAGCTGGAAATAATTCCATATATACAAGTTCTATTGTCACACATATTATCATTACTACACATAAAATCACAGCAAAACAATTAAGGTTTTAAAATAATAGACAAAACTTTACGATAATGCAGTAGAAATCTAATTGTTTATAAACTTACCAAATAGAGCGACTAGGAATTGGATGATAAAAACAATGCACCCTTGTGATAAAACATTAAAACGTCTGTGAAAAAATCATTTTACTCACAAAAGTAGGTTGAAAGGCCTATCAAACTAATACACCCCTTATAGTACATTTCTGTTGGTATTTTTCCCACAAAGCTGGAAATCATGCATAACTTTATTAAGAAGTATACAGAGTACATTTATAAACTTTTCCACAATCAAATATTATGTTAGCATAATGTGCTTCCATATACAAGTAACACATGTAAGACACACAGATCTTAACATAAATAGGTACACATTTCATATGTATATTAACTAAACAATTATCTCTCAAGTCAGTGTTAATTACGTTATACATTTCATGTCTATGACAACTGTTATTTCTCAAGTTATTGTTAACATACACAGGTGCACATCTCATGTGCAGTTTTGAGTTGCAGAGTCCTGCTTTCGTAAAACCAACCATTACAACATAATGTTAACTTACTGAATACCACACTGATACAATCACCTAAACATGAGGAGATAGTTTACAATTAAAAATGCTACTTTAGTACAACTACCTAAACAAGGTGAGATAGTTTTCACTTAAGGGTACAACTTTGGTACAACTACCTAAACAAGGTGAGATAGTTTTCACTTAAGGGTGCTACTTTGGTACAACTACCTAAACAAGGTGAGATAGTTTTCACTTAAGGGCACAACTTTGGCACAAGTACCTAAGCAAGGTGAGATAGTTTCACTTAAGGGTACAACTTTGGCACAAGTACCTAAGCAAGGTGAGATAGTTTTCACTTAAGGGTACAACTTTGGCACAAGTACCTAAACAAGGTGAGATAGTTTCTACTTTCAGGTAATACTTTGGTACTAAACAAGGTTGGTACAACCACCTAAACAAGGTGAGATACTTTCTACTTTCAGGTACTACTTTGGCACAGCCACCTAAACATGATGTACAAGTTATTTTTTAAATAAAATAATAAAAATCATAAATATAAAAATTTAATTATAAAAAATGTGTTGTTATAAATTTTAAAACAGAAGGTCTGTTAGAAATTATAATTGGCAATTGGACAATAGAAATACAAAATCATAACAAATTCAAACAAAGTCTGCATGACAAACAATATTAGTGAAGGTGTCTATAATATCTTAGGTTACCAAATAACTTTTGCGTTACCCTGCGTTACACCAGGCTGGAAAGAATGGACAAGATTCGGGTTGAGAGTAGATGATGATTTCAACTTTCGTTGTTCTAAGGGCTGATGTGACAGAGGAAGGACTGGAGGGGGTGACACTGAGGAACGAGGATGATCACCCTGTTGATATTTAAATTTTTCATTTGCTTTAAATCTATCATCAAAATTGTCTAATGTCTTGAATGAAAACTGTAATACAGCCAGACATTTTAAACTTTAATATACTTACACAATGAAGACCTTTTTTAAATATTTCAGTAAGACAAGTATCATCAAGTTTTAATAAATACCCTTCTTAATGCAAAGTAGCACTCTACAGTCTTAGGACAGAGGAAATATTTCAATTTTGTAACTATATTTATATTTTTCACAACAAAACTGGTTAATTTTCATGTTCGTAGTTGTTTTTTCTTTTTATAATACAACTGGTCAAACTATTCCATGATGACCAGAAAACCCATTTGTAGAGAAAATTATATTGTAAAAACGGCTGGTATGGGTAGAGAAAACACTATGTAGAGGAGCAAACAACGTTTCGACCTTTTTTGGTCATCGTCAGGTTCCCAAAGAAAGAAACAGGTAACTGACCAATAGCTGACCACATGTTTGAAGGGGGTTGTGTAATTGAGTGTAGGAATGTAGAGGGTGTTCTTAGACATTTGATTATATATTAATATAGATATAATGGTGTTCCTTTGTATTGATTTATTTTGGGCTTGAATTGTTGTATAAGTAAGGCTTCTTTAATTTTGCATTTGTTTCTTTATTTAGTATTTGGGTGTTTTCTATGGTTATTCCTACACTCAATTACATAGCTGCCTTCAAACATGTGGTCAGTTACCTCTTTCTTTGTGAATCTGATGATGACCATAGAAGGTCAAAACGTTGTTTGCTCCTCTATATAGTGATTTCTCTACCCATACCAGCCGTTTTTATATATATAATTTGGTCAAAGTATTAATTCCATGTAACATGGTAATTGTTATATCCTTAGTTATTAGAAATTTCAGTAAATGAATTTGTAAGAAAACAGGTTTAGAAAAACAAAATCTGACTACTGATTACCAGCATCTAAATTTAATATCTCATTTCCAGTTAAAATGAAAGACAGCCATCAATAAACACTACAATCAGGAATTATCAAATAACTATTTGATTATATAATGAACTTAGTGCAAATGAAGTATTATTTTTACTTCAAAAAAGTAATTTACATTTTGTTCCAAAGTAACTCAAGTATCTTCCTTTTCAGAATTTCTCATACAGTAATAAAATTACTTTATTTACAGAGTACAGATTAACTTCAAATACAGAACTGTAGTACAGTGATATTTAGTGATAACTATTACAATTAAATTTAGGACTTTATGCTGCATAACATTACATCAAGTTAATAGTGTTACTTGGTCATAGTCATAACATAAACTTCTGATTTTCTGCCTTGAAGGGTTCCTTTACATTAAAATATCACAAAACCAACAAGTTCCAAAGTTATTTGATGCTTGAAGTATCATAAAACCAATACATTATAAGGTTAATTGATACTTGGAGTATCACAAAATCAATACAATGTAAACACAGAGACTAAAAGGTAGTTCTGATTCTTAGTTTTAAGGTATTACAAGTTAACAAGCATAAAAATAAAATACATCCAGAGGCAGTAAGGTCAATGGAAAAAGAATTAGTAAGTTATAGTTACTGAAAAGAATAATCTACCTCTATGTCTGACTCACTACTGAGTTGTCCTGCAACAGGTAGTAAGGACATCCCCAGTTTTGCCACCCTGGAGATGATCTGAGCTTTATCACTCTTAGGGCTCTGAAATACAAATAACCTTGTCTCAATAAACATCCTTAAAAATCTAGTAATATATAAGAAACTAATGCTCTTTTGAAGACCTGTAAAACCATAACTAATAATGATATCCTCTTGCTTCAATACAACATGCATAATGTTCTTCTCCAAGACTTTTAAAGCCACAAATAATCATATACATGTACTAAAATTTGTAGCCACAATAACTACCAGATGTATCAAAAGGCTGGTATTCTGTATGGATCACCATTGGTACAGGTCTGTTTGAGGATAACCATCCTTGCCAGTCCTCTTCAACAGTTGCACAATGACACAAGAATGGTCATAAATCCCAGCAAAGCCAAAGCTAAGTCCTGCCCACTTGTCAACGAACATGCTGAAGACCAGCCATCACTATCCTTTGCTGAGACAGTTATCATAGGAATAACCTTTGATAGACAGTTTACCAGATATATTAACAACTTGTTAAGTAGAGATACTTGCAGCAGCTAATAAAGAGATGAAGAATATCACCAGCTTATTTTCTTCTGAAGTCTCATCCTAGATCATGCTGTATCAATGATTACTATGAGACAAATGACATACAAAATTTTCTTAGACTAGTCACAGGGTTTATTTGACATCTCCAACACAGCTCTGTTATACCTCTGTAAAAATCTTCACTAGGGCAATATTTTCCAAACTAGTGGCCAGGATGGTGGTGGTACAGCCTTTTGGAAAGAGAGCTTAAAAATAATGATGGAAAAACAGGCAACAGTAATATAACAAAACTATCACTTTGCTCTCAAAAGTTAAATATTTGTTTTTTTATTTACTCACTCCTTTCAAGCAATTTTAAATAAAAATTAAAACAGGTAAGAAAATGGTAATTTTTACTGTCATCACTTCCATAAATTTTATAGTAAAGGGAACAGGCACGGCAGAAACTTTGCTGAGTCAGGGGAGTGCCACCAATTAAATTTTGGAAAACAGTAAACTAGAACCTTGTCCTTTCAACTAGGATATTCAAGCTATACAACACTATCATGGACATCAGCCAAGCAGTGGACCTATATCCACTAGATCTCATTTGGTATAAACATCTGATGCCACTGGGATTACTGGACATCAGCTTAGATACAAATGAACCACAGATAAATAGTGAAGCATTTATAAATGATGTACTGATAACACATTTCAGTGTGAAATAACCATTAAGCAACGGTGCATAACACTACCAATTTCGTAACAAGCATATCCATGTGTAATTGTCCCTAATGAAGAAGAACAAGTTGTGATTTAATTGATTCACATGTTGGGTGTATGCAACAGGCATTCAAAGCATGCAAACAATAAAAAGGTTCAGACAGATTAAAGTTGAAAAAATAACAAATCTTGATTCTGCATTAAAAAAATTACTACTTGTGGTATGGTTCATCTTTTAGTGTGTATCTTATAATGTGAAAAACACACTGAATGATAGCATTTACATTAATGAAGAGAAAATATAGGAAGAATCGTAATAAATTGATAAAATTACACAAGTAGGCTCACACAATATTTCACATACATTGAAAAATAAAGAAGTGTAAAAGACACATCCATTGCTATGAATATACCTTATGGTACTCACTTTAGATCTGAAGTATTGCTATGAATATACCTTATGGTACTCACTTTAGATCTGAAGTATTGCTATGAATATACCTTATGGTACTCACTTTAGATCTGAAGTATTGCTATGAATATACCTTATGGTACTCACTTTAGATCTGAAGTAAATTCAACAATAAATATTTACTTTTTGGACATCATTGACAGGTAAAATTACTTTCTTACAGACCCTCAGTCAGTATAAGGAAAAGTGGAAATGATAGCCCCAAGAGATAATTCTATACCATGTAAAAATGTAAACTTGGTCATCTATCTGTATTAATACAAAAATACTAAAATTAGAAGTAACAATTGAGCTAACATAATATACCATTATTTTTTATTTGGAATAATACAAATTAAAAATCATTAAATTTTGAATGAGTCTGAGCAATACAAAACAGTAAAGATGAATACATAATAAAAAATACTTCACTCTGAAATCACTTTTTGTGTGGTGTTTGGAAAGTCTTTACAAAAACAAGTTTATAGTTCTTATGAAAGGAAGTATGGAAGAATGAATATGTCCAACCATACTACATCTGTCATTGGAAGAATGAATATGTCCAACCATACTACATCTGTCATACTACATCTGTCATTGAAGAATGAATATGTCCAACCATACTACATCTGTCATTGGAAGAATGAATGTCCAACCATATGTCATTGGAAGAATGAATATGTCCAACCATACTACATCTGTCATTGGAAGAATGAATATGTCCAACCATACATCTGTCACATCTGTCATTGGAAGAATGAATATGTCCAACCATACTACATCTTGTCATTGGGAAGAATGAATATGTCCAACCATACTACATCTGTCATTGGAAGAATGAATATGTCCAACCATACTTCATCCAACCATACCAACCATACTTCATCTGCCATATTCAGTGCCAACACAACCTTTCATCTAATACAGAGTACATTAAGCTGACAAAGATATGCCAGACACAGAAGCAGCTGGGATGCTATTTATGTTATCAAATTGCATGAACAAATTTGTTATAATGCGATATACAACTGATGAAAAATAATTGTTATAATTTTATGTCAGTAACTTAGAAATCAGAATTATAGTAAGGGTTAACAACAAAATATTGTTTATTGATGCAAGTAATTTACAAATCAGAATTATGGTAGGGGTTAACAATAAAACATTATTCACCGTAACCCTTATAATATGAATGAGTGAATTCCACACAGTTTTATTCCTGAAAATAATTGTAAAGCAGGTAAACTGGAATGTTTTAAAATGTACATATATCTTCACAAAACTTTGCAGATAATCAGTAAACATTAAACAAGGCATTGGTGCACAAAAAAAAACAGAATCCCAAAATTGTAAACTTTTACATACAGAATCTCTAACTTTCTAATATCCATGAGGTAATTATCAAACTTTTGTTGTTTTTTTTAAAGAAAACATTATATATGTTATTTTTACTGCTATATCTTTGTATGGGTTTGGTACAATTCTACCTACCTTGTAACCATCAAACAAAAATAGAAAATAGATATAAATTAAGGTTTTTTTGTTCTACAATTACTACTACAAATTATATTTAGTCCAAATAGCCTAAATCTCATAACATTTGACATGTATAAAACTTTATTAATTTTATTCACCTTTCAACAACGTCTGACTAACATTACAGAAATTGACTTATACGGTTCATGTACACTAATGTTACACTATCCAATAATGTAAAACTGGCCTTCACAAAATGACTATTCCTGGCTGTGTGTCAAGAAGATCAGTATTTTGTAAAATACAGTCACATTTTGGTTAGAACATGCTATATACAAGCACTTACATTATTGCTATTTACAGATAAGTTCTCAAACTTCAGTTACTTTTCTTAAACAGAAAACAGTATATAGAGGTGTATAGAGAATAATTCTCTCTTCAAGTTATAAACTTACTATTACTTTGCAGCTTGCTGTAACTTGCTATATGCCTTCTCAAATTTTCCACGTGAAGAACGTGAAACAAAATATTCTTTAGATTTATATACGTATATCAATAAAACAAAAAAGGAAAAAATGACTACATAAAGATACACCATATAATACACAGTAGAAAGATGATGTACGTATTTCCATAGATACACCATATAATACACACAAGATGATGTATGTATTTCCATAGATACACCATATAATACACACTAGAAAGATGATGTATTTATTTCCATATATACACCATATAATACACAGTAGAAAGATGATGTATGTATTTCCATAGATACACCATATAATACACACTAGAAAGATGATGAATATATTTCCAAACCTGAGACATCTGTTCAGATAATGATGCTCCACGTGCTCTTACGGAATCTTCACTACTAACACTGAAAAATACAAACAGTCACATCTCAGTTTGAATCTTTGTTTTCAGTGAAGAACCCTTACAAAACATATCAGACATTAATCTCAGTTATTTCATATGCATACACACATACCTATGATCTTTTTACATACCAACACTAACAAGGATAACAGATGTTAAAAACTTACAATTTTCTACAAAACAACAATTGTTTAATACATAATTCTAAAAATGAGAGTTTCCACTCTCAAAATACAATAAAATAAAAATAACTTACTGTATAGAATTAAAATTACTAAAAATTCAATAAGACTGAAAAACAGTCTCGTACACTCTACTTTCAACAGCCATCAATGTGTCATCATCACACATGTAATTTTTTGCAAAATAAAAACCCTTATTTGTACAATTAACAGAAGACTAATTTGCATATGAAAGAATTTCATGCCATTTACTGGTAACATTTCCATCAGGTCCATCATCCTTATTAAATACTTTACATATAAGTGCATTAACTAATCACTTGCATAATTTCACATGTAATGCAAATTGTGTGTAACAAGTTCTAAGTTTTGAGAAAAAAAAATAAATTTGTTAATCTAACTTACGGTCATTTCCCATGGACACAATTTTAGTGAATCTAATATCTATTACATGTGTTGTTTCTTAGTTACAAAGTATGCTTTACCCAGTTAACTTCTACCAGCATATCTACATCAATCCTACTTACTGTTAAACTACTGTATAGATAGATATTAAATATAAATCCATCTTCTATTTCGTGTGTTCATTCCTTAGCCACAAGGTATGCTTTACCTAACTCACTTCTACAAACAAATATGCATTAATCCACCTTAATTTAACTTTCTACAGAGCCACATATTAAATATGGTGTGTTATAATTTAGACATGCGTGCTTTACCTAACCCATTTCTATAAGCATACGTACTTACATTAAGCTTACTTACCCTAACACTATTTTCTACCCATATATTAGACATAAATACAGCTTCTGCTGAACATGTTCATTCTTCAGTTATTGAATGTTTTGTGTATCCTAGTTCTAGAAGCACAGTTGAGCTAAGCCTACTTACTCTTAAGCTATTACAAAGTGTTATTAATAATTATATAGTAGGCAAATAATTCAGTTTCAAAACACAGCAGTAAACATAATTAGTATACTTTGATTCTTCTTTACATTGTTACAAGTTTGTAAAATATTGTGGTTTTAAAATGTTAAAGTGTAACAACTGGTATATTTTTAAAGCTAATTAATAATGTACGAGTATTTAAAATTAAAATAATATAAAAGATCTTATTTAATAACTAATCACTATAACATATTATTCCTTTATTTGTATTCTATTTTCTGTAATGACAACAAGAGGTGTAGTAACACAAATAATAATGAATATCTGTTATTGCCTAGTGTTTTACTATCATTTTATAAAGTATGTAAAACAAGAAGGTAAATGTTAAACTGATTGTTTAAAATAACCTATTTTATACTGTTTTAATATAAGCATAGTTTGCTTTGCTAGTAAATGATGACTTACTTATTTGTGAAATGTAAGAAAATATTGCAACTTCTATTGCATTTCCCATACTCAACTGGTAAAATACAAAGAAGTTATAAACAGAATTTAAGCTTAACATAAAACTATAATGGATAACAGTCCTAGTCACTAAGCCAAAACTGGAATGACCACGTTTGATCTTAGTCAATAAAACAAAAACATAGTAAAAATACTAGCCCTAGTCACTAACAGAAAACAGATAATCACAACTAACTTTAATCATTACAAATAACTACAACGTTAAAACTACTGTTAATTAATGACACAAAATTGAATTGGAAATAATTAACCCTAGTCACTAACATAGAAAAGGAATAATTGAAAGTAGTCTTAATTATAATAATAAAAAAGTGAGTCTGTGTGTGACCATCATAATTCCAAGAGGATAGAACCTAGAAGACTGAAATTTTGCACACAGTATAAACTAAGTTGGCTCCGAGGGTCTGCTCGTGGGTATTATTACGTATCCACATGCATGCATAGCTGCACATCATTTTAATGAGACAAGCTAGTGAAAAACTACACAGAAAAGAAGTGGTTCCTTATATTACAAATTAAATCAAAGACGAACAAACACAGGAGTACGTGTCTGTGTGACCATCATAGAACTACGAAGAAAGAACATGAATATCTGAAATTTTGCATCCATATTAAGTGAACCCTGAGTGTCTGCACCGAGGTGTTATTACGTAACCATATGCATATGCATCTTTTTAATGAGGCAAGCTAGCAAAAAAAACAATAAGAAAGGAGTTCCTTATACCATACATTACAGATATAAAGAACAGACAGACAGATTCACATATGCATGTATACACATTTTTTCTAATGATGCAATCTAGCAAAAGAAAACCATAAGGAAAAGAAGTAGTTCCTTGTATAACAACTTCTAATGTATAGAAAAGCCATTTTGATAACAACGTATTCCAACAATGAATTTGGTATTATGTTGCTTGGCAATAAAGGTATAACCTAATATTGTTGTTAAAAGGCTAGGGGCTGAAACTACAAAATGAAATGTATAAAATAGTTGTTGTTTCCTAATTTAAAGGCTCTATTAATTACAGAGGTTTGTTTTACCCATAATGTAGTCATTTGGAATAAACCAACCTCATAACCCCAGTGAAGTCAAGTACTTTCACTGGCCACTAATGATAACTAGAATGATAAAAACTGCTGTTAATTATAGTCCCAAAACCAGATTGAAAATAACTAACCCTAGTCACTAACACAGAAAAGGAATAATTACAACCAGCCATAGACATTAATAAAACTAGAATAGTAAAAACTGCTGTTAATTACTGACACAAAATCTGTTTGAGACTAACTAATTTTAGTCATCAACAGAAATCTGGAAACAGAAAAGCTGACCAAAACAAACTGGAAGGAAAAGGACTGGACATTGCTGTCAACACAAAACAGGAATTAATAAAAACTGACACAGAGATGAAATAAAAAGAAAATTACTGGAGTCACAATAACAAAGAAAAAAAATTAAGGTTTTAAAGAGTGCTTAAGGATAAAATATAAAACTAACACTGATGATGTTTGGTAAAAAAACTACAAAAAACCTTTTATTTTTTGAATTAAGGTAATATTACAAACTTCATATGATTTTTAGGGTATTTATAATCACAAGACTATGCCATTACCACTATTCCACTGGTTCACTTTTTACCTATGTGTGTGAGGTTTGGAAGGGATTTCTGGCTTCTTTCCATCACTGGCATCACTATCCACAACTGGAGTTGAAGAACGAGAAATATCTTTCGATTTCATCTGAAATTTAATCATTTAGAAACAAAATAAAATATATGAAAAACAGGAACTACCAGGGAGGTTTTTACTGTCAGACATCTTACTTTCAATATTAAACTATAGCTACATTTCAAGACGCATGTCCCATCGTGGCAATGACCTATGGAGCACAATCTACAGAAGATTAGATTACACTAACAGCTATGCATTAGTCCATCTGCTATCAAATTATGCTCTGTCTACTCAAGAAAGAATTTAAAAGAATGAAATGAAAGTACATTAAAAGCAGAAATACAACAGCTGAAGACTTTATTTTAAAAACAATGGATAAGCATCATCAAACAAGTTAGCTGAAAGAACAGTACAACAAAACTAAAAATAAAATTGCACTTTAGAATCATTCTCCTCTTCACAGAAAAAGTCAGCTATAGATCTGCAAAAAATATAAAACTCAAGCCAGCCCACAGCAAACTAACCAACATTAAACAGACAAGTTAACGAAGGGTAAGATTCATAAGGGAGACTGACAGACACTGGGATAATGTTTGAAAACACATAATGACTTATAAAAACAAACACTGTGAAACATACAAAAAAAATTAGAATATTTCACAGACTGGAATAAAACACTCAGTGACTTATAGAAAGATTAACTGGAAAAATGGAAAATAAATGAAGTACTTCATATTAGAAAACAAAAATATATCACCGAACACATGTAAAGGAGCACAAACAAACATGCTGTGGATTAGTGAAATGAAAAAAAGACCATTCAAGAACAGAACACAAACCAATCCATAAGCAGAATAATTGTCAAGTTAGATCACACATGCTCTCAAAAACAAGGTTAGCAAAGATTCACAAAGCTGTCTACAACCAACCTCTCCTACAGGTTATCAATTCAGGAAAAGATACAACATATCTCTGTTAAAATTATGAAGTATGTACAAGTTACTACTTCAGAATAAAGATGACCTATCTTTGAGATGTATCACACAGGTACAAGTTACTACTTCAGAATAAAGATGACCTATCTTTGAGATGTATCACACAGGTACAAGTTACTACTTCAGAATAAAGATGACCTATCTTTGAGATGTATCACACAGGTACAAGTTACTACTTCAGAATAAAGATGACCTATCTTTGAGATGTATCACACAGGTACAAGTTATTACTTCAGAATAAAGATGACCTATCTTTGAGATGTATCACACAGGTACAAGTTACTACTTCAGAATAAAGATGACCTATCTTTGAGATGTATCACACAGGTACAAGTTACTACTTCAGAATAAAATGATGACCTATCTTTGAGATGTATCACACAGGTACAAGTTACTACTTCAGAATAAAGATGACCTATCTTTGAGATGTATCACACAGGTACAAGTTACTACTTCAGAATAAAGATGACCTATCTTTGAGATGTATCACACAGGTACAAGTTACTACTTCAGAATAAAGATGACCTATCTTTGAGATGTATCACACAGGTACAAGTTATTACTTCAGAATAAAAATTTGTGTTTGTTCAACTGAATGTGCAATGGGTTAGTCTAAGTGGAGAAGTAATATTGACTGTAGTTCCAAATTTATGAAATGTGTCGTCACAAAATGCAGCAAGCGTTTAGTCAACAGTACAAGTATGCTATCCAAAAACAAAATTATATATGGTACAAAGTTTTCATCTGTAAAATGGTAAAGCCACAGTATATATGGTACAAAGTTTTCATAAAAAAGAGACATCTGTAAAATGGTAAAGCCACAGTGAAAGGTGTTGTTAATGTGAACAATAAAATGCCTTTTGTTTGCTTAACCTCAACTTAAGTGCTATCTGAAGGGTTTTCCCATATTCCTGTATATTGCATCTACTTTATCCTCTACAAAAATACAAACACTTACAAAATCAAAAATGTAATGTGACATACTGATAATTTTGAAATTAACTGCATAATTCCATGCTGAATGGTACTCTACACAATGTCGAGGAATGCAAACTTTGACTCCTATATGTGCACACTGGATTAACGTAAAACATACAAAAGTTACCTCAGAATAAAGACATATCTCTTTGTTTAAAACGTCACATATGTATAAGTTATTATGCCAGAAGCAAGACATGGTATATTCATTTGTTTAAAATGTCAAACATGAACAATAATCAATCAAGAATAAAGACATGTCTATGTTTGATATTTCATGTATGTACAAGTTATTAGCTAGTACAAATGAAATAAAATAAATTTAAAATGACAGAACACAAATTCTATTAAAAGTCTTAACTACAACACTATTCTGAACTGTCAACCACGCATAATGCCACATTAGTGAGGCTATTAAATAAAGAACTTACTATGAAACAATGCTAGAATACACAAACAGTTTAAAACAAGTGGAATTATTATGAAACGTGATGTTCCTACAATATAATACTTTGTATTTCTTTCTTAAATTTGAGTGTGTCTGTAAGGTGTACATACTATGGATTATATTCAAATAGCTCAAATTATTTATTTATAAAACTATTAAAAATGTTTTAATCAAAAATCATAAAAAATAACATTCAAAATATTTAACAGCTTCCAAATTACTTTTATCACACAAGTACATTGTAATATGTGTTCTGCATTTATAAGGAGTTGAGTCACTTAACATAAACACAATAAATCTTAATAGTTACTGAAACTTAAAAACAAACCTTTTTGACTTGAACTTCAAAAATAAGAATGCTATTTGGTGGAATTTTGTTGTCCACAGTCGTAGATCCATACCCAAGAGATGGCGGAATTATAAGTAACCGCCTACCATTTTTTTTACAGCCAATCAGACCTTCTTCCAGTCCCTATATTTAATAATTTTGTGAAAATAAATATTTGATACTCTATTATTAGGTTAACTTTTAAGTTATTATATATCAATCAGTTAATTGTATTCAAAATTAATAAAATAGTTGTAATTAAAATACCTTTAAATTTAAAAGGTATATTGTGGTGTGCTAACATTTTTTTAGTACATTATAATCTGTATATAAACATTCAGTTTCTCACATACCTTAATGACTTTGCTCTTTCCCAGTTTTATCCTCATCAGCTTTTCAGAGTCACTATCACTATGAAACACCTGATAAAAAGAAAATAAATTATGTTACAAAGTATTTTTTGTATAAAGAAAATCAGATTTATATAAAAGCATGCTTAACAGCACATCCAATATTTGTAGCTGTGTAGAACTAATTAAACAATGTTCTAACAGTTTCACTTATCCAAAAATAATACTTATTACTTGAGAAACAATTAACTCAAGAGCAATTTCTCAACATTTCTTATTTGTGTAAAACAAAAACGTATTTGTGCAAAACCCCCTCTTAATATGTATTTATAACTGTTCTTAATTTTCTAGAAGAAATAATTTGAAGTGAGATATGACAGATCTTCCAACTTACCTTGAAATTACCCATAACACATCTTTTGTATAACTTAAAATTATTTGCAACATACCTTTCAATTACAAAAAAAACTGATTTAACTTACTTTTAAGATATGTATTTTGTAGAGAAGGATAATTTTAAATTATGACAAGTCTTTTACCAAAATAATGGATTAAAATGGACTCGTAATAAATATTTCTTCTGTAAAAGAACTAACTCAAAATGACATGCAACACGTCTTTCTGTTATAAAGTTAACCCTTTCATTGTATGAAAATGTACTTCTGATGGATAAGGGCCTTTACACACAGTTCAGCTATCTTCCTCAAGGTGTTTGACACAGTTCAGCTATCTTCCTCAGGATGTCTGACACAGTTCAGCTATCTTCCTCAGGATGTCTGACACAGTTCAGCTATCTTCCTCAAGGTGTTTGACGCAGTTCAGCTATCTTCCTCAAGGTGTTTGACGCAGTTTAGCTATCTTCCTCAAGGTGTTTGACGCAGTTTAGCTATCTTCCTCAAGGTGTTTGACGCAGTTTAGCTATCTTCCTCAAGATGTCTGACACAGTTTAGCTATCTTCCTCAGGATGCTTGACACAGTTTAGCTATCTTCCTCAAGATGTCTGACACAGTTTAGCTATCTTCCTCAGGATGCTTGACATAGTTTAGCTATCTTCCTCAAGATGTCTGACACAGTTCAGCTGTCTTCCTCAGGATGTTTGACATAGTTCAGCTGTCTTCCTCACGGTGTTTGACACAGTTCAGCTATCTTCCTCACGGTGTTTGACACAGTTCAGCTATCTTCCTCAGGATGTCTGACACAGTTCAGCTATCTTCCTCAGGATGTCTGACATAGTTCAGCTATCTTCCTCAGGATGTCTGACACAGTTCAGTTATCTTCCTCAAGGTGTTTGACACAGTTTAGCTATCTTCCTCAAGGTGTTTGACACAGTTTAGCTATCTTCCTCAGGATGTTTGACATAGTTCAGCTATCTTCCTCAGGATGTTTGACATAGTTTAGCTATCTTCCTCAGGATGCTTGCCATAGTTTAGCTATTTTCCTCAGGATGCTTGACATAGTTTAGCTATCTTCCTCAGGATGCTTGACATAGTTCAGCTATCTTCCTCAGGATGCTTGACATGGTTTAGCTATCTTCCTCAGGATGCTTGCCATAGTTCAGCTATCTTCCTCAGGATGTTTGCCATAGTTCAGCTATCTTTCTCAGGATGTTTGCCATAGTTTAGCTATCTTCCTCAGGATGCTTGCCATAGTTTAGCTATCTTCCTCAGGATGTTTGCATAGTTTAGCTATCTTCCTCAGGATGCTTGCCATAGTTCAGCTATCTTCCTCAGGATGTTTGTCATAGTTTAGCTATCTTTCCTCAGGATGTTTGCCATAGTTTAGCTATCTTTCTCAGGATGCTTGCCATAGTTTAGCTATCTTCCTCAGGATGTTTGCATAGTTTAGCTATCTTCCTCAGGATGCTTGCCATAGTTCAGCTATCTTCCTTAGGGTGTTTGTCATAGTTTAGCTATCTTCCTTGGAATGTTTACCAATAGCACTGAAATGCTATTTTATATAAACTGTACCAATGCATGATGATATACTCATGTGACAAAAAAAGCCCTCCACCAATAGGAAGGTGAAACACCTCAATGCACAATAACTCTCCTCTGCATATTTGTGTTTGTGAATTTTTGTTCTTTGGTAAGACTAGTAAGCAAATATGCACTGGAAGTGGGAAAGATGGGTGGAAGGAGGAAAATACATTTTCAGATAAAGGAGATGTTATTTACTTCTGTGATGATAACTAGGATTCCATGTGGAGGGACTGTTACAAAATTTAAATCGATGAGCCCTATTTACAAAATACCAAAGGAAGCCCACAGGATGCAACACCGAATGGCAGGAACCTATGGAAGACTCAATTTCATCTTAACCAGGGTATACACATAGGAAAAAGAAAAAGACAGAGAAACCAGAATTGTGTTAGAGGGATAAGTGTAGTGCAAAAATATCCATCCAAGTAATTGCTCACAAGATGTAATATAGCCAATATGTTTAGTGTGACTGGGCCTTGTTTAGACCATACTTCTTGTGCTTGCTTTAATCCTACCATCAGACTTGATGGGTGGAACACCAGCTGTGGGAAGAGGGCACTCATGATAAGAATGTATAATTACACCAACCACATCATCAGACTCTACAGTAGGAGGAGGACCTTTTATAATATTGTTATCAATTATGGACACTTGTGCACTCCTCAACTTTACAATTAGCTGCATGAAGATGATACATTTATTATGTAGTAATAAACGTTAATGAATGTGGCCATCTCAACTCTACTGGAAAGACAGTGGCAGCATAAGAAAATGAGATGTATATATTTGTTGGTTTTGAATAGTGAGCACTCATTTCTACTCATCTGAACAGAATTTATGGATAGACTGTCTGCAGAAATACACTGCATTATGTAGCACTGATTCTCATGTAGTAGTGTTACGTACACCTCAACTCTACTGAATACTCCGGCTGCAGGAGGAAGGCACTGTATTATATAGCATTGGTCTTACACAGAGATGCCAACCATTACGATTTTAGTGTATACCTTATGACTATACGCTCATACAGACAAATATTATGACTTGTTACAACTCCCAAATTATTATATATTATATAGGCCTATACAATAAAGTGATAAATTGTTCCCCCAGGGCTTGAAAGAGGTGAAAAGAAAATTTCTAGTGAAATACAAATAAATTTTGATAATAAATAAAAGACAGTCCAAATGGCTACTTGCGATAATCATGTTTGTGCTCCTATGTCTACCAATAGTTTGAGAGCGGGTGCTTCTCCATACTGGGTATGTGGGGGAATTCTTAGTTACATCATCAGTGCTTGTCAGCCAATCAGCACTCACGTAGATGGGTATTTCTCGTTTTCTAAGCGGCATAGAAACACGAAATGCCATCGTTCACAAGATGGAAAAACGAGGCCTCGTTCATGAGATTGTCTTGTTTCTGGCAAATCTAAAAAAACTAAAACTGTGAAAGGGCTCTGTCTACAATCATTACACTCAGTCATTTGAAATAGTTGTCATCTCTGCTTATATAGTAGTGTCACGTACACTTCAACTCTAATGAACAAACTGGCTGCAGGAAGACGCTACTATGTAGCTTTGGTCCTTATGCAGTAGTGTCATGTACACCTGAACTATACTGAACACTCTCCCTGCAGATTGGTTGGTTCATTTGGTGTTTTGTGGTGCAAAGCAACTAGGCTATCTGCACCAAACATCTGGCAAAAAAGTTAAAATTAAAGTAAAATTATTAAAATTCATAAAAGGAAATTAATGTAAAACAAAACAAAGTTTAATTTCTCAATTAAAAACATAAATAACATTAAATCCAATGTTTACATCTAGTCTACAGCAGTGAGCAAAAAACTACAGTAATACAAGTTGTGAAGTACTTTCTGTAGCATAATTGTAATTATCATAACTCACCAGGATGACTAACGGGTAATTTCAAAAATCAGCGTTAGTCACCAGAAGTTGGCTTCTCCAGTCCTGGTTTTGAGTTATTTTACATTATGGCCATTTTCAGAAATTAAAGTAATAAAAGTTTTAAAAGACTTGTAGCAAAACTTTTATAATTATAACTCGCCAGGATGACTACGGGTAAGTTCAAACAGCAGCCTTAGTTACCTGAAGTTAGCCTTTCCAGTCCTGGTTGGGTTATTTGATGTTATGGCCATTTTCTAATTTCAAATCAAACTAGATTCACTTTGATTCTTAAAAGGGAATCACATTAAAAAAAGGTCTAATGTATAAATTTAAAAAAAAAAAGATTAACAGCCTTTAAAAAACTGGACAGTGCCACCAAAGCCAATAACACTGTTTAACATTACGAATAAACCTTGGGACAAAACATGTTTAAAATAGTGCCGTCATTGACAGCCATAATGACAGCAAGACAGTAACATGTGGCTTATTGTGACCTGAGAGTCACACAGACAAATTAGTGCATCAGTCCCAGATACAAGAAAACAATAAGTTAAAAAACTGTAACCAATGCATAGTCTAGTTAAAACAACTTCCTCTTTGCAATCCTTACACAAACAAAATGGCCAGAGTCCAACAGAGGGTTATATTTAGAAAAGTTTGTTTTCACATAGCTCACTTCAAGTTGGCTGCCAAATGGCACGGAGCTGAGCCTTGAATACAGGACCATAGTCCATGTATGGAACAGGCAAAGCAGAAATACTAAGCTGCAATGTTGGAGAGCCCATTCCAGTGAATACCAGCGTGGCCTGGTATCCAGAAAAACTGGATAAAAGTATATGTTAAAGAGAAATGGGCCAGTTGGTTTTAAATATTGGCAAGAACAGAATGAGAACTGAAGTGAAGTGATTCCAGGACCAGTAGAGAACTAAACAAGTCAGTATAAATAGTGCAATTTGAGTACTTCCTAGCTTCTATGTGATCCAGGGTAAGAGAAATGGCATATAGTTTAGCAGTGAACACAGAAGCTGTAGAGGGGATTCTGTGTGCAACAAATGAACCACAACAAACCATGGCAGAGCGCACAGAGTCACCTGATTTTGAATCATCCGTATAAATAGGAATGGAAAGATGGTTCAAAAGATGTTCAGCAAATAAAAGATGGTACTTCCAATCAGGAGAAACTGCTTTTCTCAGATGACTTAAAGAAAGGTCACATTTGGGAACTGTAAGAAGACATGGTGGGATGGGCTGACCAATGGATACAGCAATGTTATCCAAGAACAGACCCAATTCATACAACTATGCCTGGGTAAGAGGCCAAAAGGAGCACTGGCAGTCCACCTGTTCTGAAAAAGTATGGCCCACTGAGGAATGAAAACAACTCCAGGTGGGATGCTTTGGTAAGGAATAAAGTTTTGAAGCATATAGTAAGGACAGCTGCAAACAGTGGAGGTGCAAAGAAGGTTCATGTGACTCCATGTATAAGCTCTGGACTGGGGAAGTGTAGGAAGCCTCAGTGCAGAGCCGAAGTCCTTGATAATGAATGGGGTCCAGCATCATTAAGTCCAAGGGTCTGGCAGAGCCACAGACAAGTAATTCATAGTCGAGGTTGGATCAAATAAGAGCACGATATATCTTTAGCATACAACATCGATCAGTTCCCCAAGTGGTAGTAGAGGAGACACGGAGGATGTTGAGTGCTCTTGTACATTTGACCTGTAGCTGCTTGATTTGTGGTATAAAGATCAGCTTACGGTCAAAGATAATTCCCAAGAACTACGTCTCAGGGATCACAGACAGCACAACTTCACTGATACAAAGTTCAGGATCAGGATCAATACCCCATTGGCAGTCTGCAGCTGCCACTCAATATACCTCGTGTTCGACGACTGACATGAGATGTGAAATTCGTCGACATAAAGCTTGTTTGCAACAGTGAGAGGGAGTTGTTAAGTGATGGCATTAATTTTTATACTGAAAAGTGTAACACTCAAAACACAGCCCTGAAGGACTCCAAGTTCCTGTAGAAAAGAACGGGAAAGTGTCAAACCCACAAGAACTTGGAATTACCCATCCACGAAAATATGTTTGATAAAAATGGGCAAATGGCCACGTAACCCATTTATATGGAGGTCTAGCAAAATGCCATACCTCCAGGTTGTATCATAAGCCTTCTCAATGTCAAAGAATATTGATACAAGATGTTGTCATTTGAGAAAGGCTTCTCTGATCAACGTTTCAAGTCGAATCAGGTGGTCCATGGTGGAGCACTGTCTTTGGAACCCACACTGGGTGGGTGAGAGAAGGTTGTTTGATTCGAGTAACCGAACAAGACGAACATTAACCATCCTCTCTAAGTTCTTACAGAGACAGCTCATCAAAGCAATTTGACAGTAGTATGAAGGAATCTTGGGATCCTTCCCAGGCTTGGAGAAAGATAGGACAACACCCTCGTGCCAGGCATAAGGAAAAACATTCTCCTGCCAGATCCAGTTAAAAACAATCAGAAGAATAGCAAGAGAAACAAGAGATAGATGATGCAGCATTTCATAGTGCACATCATCAGGTCAAACAATGTACTGCCACACCGAGAATGGCCAGTTTGAGTTCCACCAGTGTAAAGGGATGATTTTAGTCATACAGACAATCAGCTCAAAAGGAAAGAGGTGATCGCTCTGCCCAAGTCTTGATGGTTAAGGTGGAGGAAAAAGCAGAAGTGCTAGATACCCAGCAAAAGTTTTCACTTGGAGTATCAGTGATGTTCCGAGTATCAGCTACTTCCTGGCCATCAGTGAGAAAGATCAAGAGAGTAACAGAATTATACTGCCCACTGACCTTTTGAATCTTGTCCAATATGACTTTGTAACTGGTGGTAGAAAAAATGCTGGTTGTGAACTTAATCCAAGATTCGTTCTGGCTTTGACGTCTAACTTACTGAGCCTGTGCATGGGCTTGCTGAAATGCTATGGAGTTTGTAAGCATGGGATATCTTCTGAGCTTTACTTGTTACAGAACAAGTAGAATTCCACCAAGGGTGGAGATGCCCTGAGATGCTACTTGGACAATACAGTTAGTTACTGCTGCAACACAATCATCTATCAATGATTTAGATAATATGGTAGGATCAAGTTCTGAGAGAGCAGTGAAAGAAGGCCAGTTGGCCTGGTCCAACTTCCACTGAGGCACATGGGTCAGGTGGCACTGACGACAACCAATCTCTCTTAATATGACAGGAAAATTATCACTATCCTATGGATTCATGTCAACCTCCCATAAAAAGCAAGTGAAAATAAAAGTGGAGCAGATAGAAATATCTATAGCAGTAAATGACTGACTGGGTGCATGAAAATAAGTGTAAGAGCCAATACTGAAGAGAAATAGATTGTGATTGAGGAGAATATGCTGAGAGTATGACCCTTCACATCAATACTAGAACCATCACAGAGGGGATTATAGCCATTAAGATCCTCCAAAATTAAAAAGGGGGTTGGCAGTTGCTCAATGACGGAATCAAGGTCTGAGGGATGATAAATTTTTCCAGGGGTAAGTTACAGAGAGCAAACAGTGATGGTACAACCCAAGAAGATATGGATGGCTAGAGCCTCCAGAGCATATTCAATGACAAGGACCGAGTGGGCACAAGTTGATCAACCAGCAGTTCTACTCCCCCATGTCCTTGTCCTACACATGACCTGTAATTTTGGTATAATTAGTATTGTTGCATTTTGACTGTATTAGTAGGTTTTAAAAATGTTTCCTGTAGAGAAAGACATTTGGGATGATAAAAGTCAATCAAATTCTTGATGTCATTCACATTTGATTGAAAACCTTGACAGTTCCATTGGTTTAATGTGGCCATTTTTCTTTATTTTGGAGAAGAATAGGGCATGGAGACCTTCTGCTTGTGACTGTGCTTTTTTTCTTTACTGCATATAGGTAGGTCATTCCTTAGTGATCCTGCTCTGGATCGAGTAGACAGGTTGGAGTTTGTAGACATGTTCTAGTGATTGAGGACATGAACAAATGGGTTGTTTAATTTTTGGGGTGTCAAGAGTAGAAGAACCCATGGAAACAAATGGGCTTGAACAAAGTGAGGTTGGGCAATGACTGGAAGATGTGGTAGGAACAGAGATAGAAGTAGATACTGATTTATTAACTTTGGTGGTTTTGGAGGGGTACTAGATTAAGATGTGTTGTTAAGGATTCTGAAGGAGGCACAAAAAGTTCTGTGTGGACTCCTACTGTAGTAGTGGAATCGATTGAAGCAGCATAAGTCCAAGATGGAATTGAAAATAGTAATTTCTAAGCCTATGGATAAGTAATATTGTGAACTAATAATCAGTGATGTCGAGAAACCCACTTGTTGAGAAATTTATATGCGAAAACGGCTCGTTTGAGTTGAGAAAATATTTTACATAGAAGATCGAAACGTTGTTCGCTCTTCTATGTAAAATATTTTCTCCACCCAAATGAGCCGTTTTTGCATACAAATATTGTGAACTGTTTTGAGATGTACTTCTTTCTCTTCCACCCATTTAGGGCAAGAAGTAATATAGGAAGGATGTTGACCATTACAGTTAACACAATGTGGTTCTAGTTGGTATTAAAAAGAATCATGGTCTCTACCAGCACAACGAGCACATGTTAAGGAACTTCGGCAAGATGTTTTCAAGTGACCAAATCATTGACAGTGAAAACATCTTACAGATTTAGAAATATAAGGCTCTATCTTACAGTTCAGATATCCTGCCTTGATTGTGGTAGGAGGAGTCACGATGTTGTAAATGTTAATATTAGAACATTTGTTGGCTCCATGATCCTGTCTCTGAGAGTAAAAATTTGGCACACGACTGTAACACCTTGGCTGGTGTTACCTGCATGGATCTCTGACTGTGGAATGGTCTTTAAATCTCTCTCAACTATAACTCCTCTGGAAGAATTCAAAGTAGAATGAGGAGTAACCTCAATGGGTATATCCTCAATGGCCTTCAACTTTAAGAGGAGTTTGGAATGTTGTGTTGAAGCTGTTTCCTCTAAAATGTTCCCAGACCATAATTTTTTTACCGATTTAGGTGAGCCAGCAAGCCCTTCTAAACCCTTCTAAATTAAAAATGGAGACATCTGCCCTAAGGGTTTTTCAGTTAAAGAATGTATAATTAAAAATCGCGGTACAGATTCAAGTTGTGAGTTTGAACGTACAGAGTCATCAATGCAGAGTCATTTGCCAGTAGTCAGATTCTTCTCTATGCTGTCATGCTTGTTTATTTCATTTATTTGAGAGGTATCCATAATATAACAAAAAAGAATATTTCAATGCCCACTGACCCAACCCACCATGAAGTGAGCCCTACAAGGGGACACACTACAGTGCCATATAAGGTCACTGCAGTGATGCCAGGATTTCGTGAGCACTATACTCAAACACCAGTATCATATATAATGTCCACTACACCTGCTGTGGACGTCCAATACTGGCACTCAGTTGACCCTGGCCCAAATGGACTAGCTGACTGATGGTGGGGGGGGGGCACCCCAAGACTGCTCGTCTACAGTAATTCAAGGCCAAAGTGGAGTTTTGGCCCTCAACCACCAAAATCCTCTCCTCCCCTCTTCAAGGGTCACGATGCACGGCAAACATGCAGGTGGATATTTAGATCCCAGAGGAGGTAAACTGAAAGTACAGAACCTTACCTGAAAGGTCCCCTCACCACGTACAGGAATCCATATCAAGGAGCCATAAAAGAGGAAGCCTGGAGTTGAGAATGGCATAAAAATCACCAATTAGGGACATGTCCAACCAAGAAGTTAGGCCCCATGAATAATTAGGGGTGTAGAGGCTACTCTGATGATTCAATATGAATTGGCCAAGAGAGAGCATTTTCCATCAAGATAGAAACTTCCAGAAATGAATGTGAATGGTTTCAGAAGTTTATGGAACATGGTTGACATGAAATGGTCCTGCAACCAGAACAACAAAGATAGATGGAGCAACAAAACATGGTGGAATAGACTGAATGGAACCTGACCAAGTAAAACCATTAATGGGTGCAGAAATAGGAATATGCTTGGCAATGAGCAACAAGACAGAGCATGTTGATGTGCAGTGTCCAAATATTGTACCTCCTACCCTCTTCAAAAAATATACTTCATTCACAGAGAGAAGCATTGCAGAAGGGAGATATAATGAGAAAGGTGGTTAGAGAGTGCAGGAAGCAGTATAAGAAGAATCCAGTCACTGTAACAAAAACATGAAAAGAGGCTCACAAAAGAGGAAAAAGGACCTCAGGAGAGAAAACCTCGAGTCCACAAGGTCCACCACAGAAGATACATGTTGACATGCTCAAAGGAAGAAGAGGCCCTATGGAAGTCAGAGTCCCTAAAAATGGAAGAACCTCTCATACAGATATAGAAAGAGTGAGAACTGTTAATTTTGGTGACCAGATATACCACAACTCACATGTGAAGAAAACATAATGAAGTCAGTTGAGTCAAGAGAAGAAAACGTTCAAAAGCACCCAACAATGAGTGAATATAAGAAAGGACTTTGACACTGAGATGAATCCTCTTTTCCAACTAGTTAACTTCTGTGAAAAAAGGTAGTAGAAGAAGAAACATCCAAGAGCAGATGAAGAGATATAAATAGTTAAAGAAAAGGGGTGCCAGTTCTCAGTTATGAAATGTCAAGCAAAGACCCTTATGATGATATCAAATAATACAATGGAGACTGATGCTAAGTTAAAGAAAAAAGCAACAAAAGAACAGATGAAGCAAAAAAAAAAAAGATGGACAAGATAAAGGAAACAAAGATAAGAAGGCTTAAAAGAGATGGGTAGAAAGGAGCCTGAAATATTAACTATGACCAACTACAAATTAAGTGCAAAGTGGAATAGACAGGGTCAGAGGGATAATAAAAAGAAATAGGAAGAAAAGCAAAGAGACAAATGTGAAGAAACAAGAAATGACTGTCAGCATAAACCAAGACTAATAGCAAGAAATGAATAACATAAGTGTGTAATAACCAATAACAAGAAGAGTGATGAAACTTCTGGCAGGGGAAAAGACAAGAAATGGGGGAAGGAGAATCATCTAGAAGAGGAGTAAAGGGCAAGGGCAAGAAAAACTGAAAAAAAATAGACAAGGATAGAAATCATTTAACTACACATCAGGTCACCTTGGAAGGGATACCACTGAAGACAACTTAGTAACAAGAGGGATTCAGAAGAATAAGAAGTATTCAAGAAGAAGGAAAAATGTGACATGATCCAACTAGTCCTAAAGGAGGAGAAAAAGAAACAGAAGAGACCAAATACAAGGAGCTGGTTAAGACAGATACCAATGATAAAGAATCAGGAAAAGAAAGAATGTCTACAAATCAGAACAAATGGAGTCATGGATAAAGGAAACAGTAAAAAATAACAAGCAAGGAGAAAGCACAAGATAAACCTAAGAATCAAAAAATGGGAAAACAAAAAGTGATAAAGCACAGGGACAAAACAGATTGAAAGGGACATATCTAATAACAAAATCCAGAAAGAGATTGCAAAGTTAAGGTCATTTCACATATGTTAATGTACTATCCAAAGCAAATTACATGATTATTATAATGTAGCTGATTATTCTTGAGTTAGAAGAAAGAAATTCAACCAACAAGAGAGGAAAAGGACTGTTAAACTTGTGGTAGTCTACAACAAATAATGGCTGTAATGACCCTGACAATTAACAAGCTTCTAAAAAGCCACAGTAGAATTAAAGCCTAGATGTGAACAACATTCCACACTGAGAACTAAGTATAAATACCATTATTTCAGATTTAGTGATACAAAATTAAAGCCTTTGAAATAAAATCTAGATAGAACAAAAATAAAAGTTTTATTAATGATATAATTATCAGTAAATAGAACAAAATGATAAATTTAAATATGTTTGTACAATAAAATGTCAAGAATAAGAATGAAGATTCATGACTATAAATGCATAGGGAGAGTTAGTGTGTCACCATGGAGCTGTGTCACCCTGCTACTGAAAGAGGACTTTTGTCTCATGACATCATTGTGCAGTGCACAATAGTTCTCATAAAATAATGTGAAATCAAGGCTAGTGGCGTTCAAAATGATGTTGGATGGAGATTTTTTGGTGTATAGTTGAAATCTAAACTGACAGTTACTCTTTATTTGAAAACACAGTTAATAAAGCATATTTGATATTTCTAATTATGGTTACAAATTAAATTGAAAATTACTTCAAACATTTATCATTACAAAAAATAAACACTTTAAAGTAATTTTTTTGAATATGTAAACAGAATTTAATCCAACCATATCCAGCAAATAATATGTAAAAATATATTATTCTTACCTGTCCAAAGGTGTGATTGGTCATTAGCCAACCAGTGGATCTGACTTCTGCCACATGTCCTACCTCTAGACTAGGGCCCTCACCAATGGCAAGATCTTGGATAATAACAGAGTTTAAGCCACTCCCAGCAATGTTGGCTCTAGCCAGTGCTACCTGAAACAAACAAAGCACTAGACCTCAGTTGAATAACAATGCAATTTAATAGTTGGTTCTAGTCAGTGCTACCTGAAACAAACAAAGCACTAGCCCTCAGTTGAATAACATGCAATTTAACTGTTGGATCTAGCAAGTGATACCTGAAACAAACAAAGCACTAGACCTCAGTTGAATAACAATACAATTTAACTGTTGGATCTAGCAAGTGATACCTGAAACAAACAAAGCACTAGACCTCAGTTGAATAACAATACAATTTAACTGTTGGCTCTAGCTAGTGCTACCTGAAACAAACAAAGCACTAGACCTCAGTTGAATAACAATACAATTTAACTGTTGGCTCTAGCCAGTGCTACCTGAAACAAAAAGCACTAGACCTCAGTTGATAACAATACAATTTAACTGTTGGCTCTAGCCAGTGCTACCTGAAACAAACAAAGCACTAGACCTCAGTTGATAACAATACAATTTAACTGTTGGCTCTAGCCAGTGCTACCTGAAACAAACAAAGCACTAGACCTCAGTTGATAACAATACAATTTAACTGTTGGCTCTAGCCAGTACTACATAAACAGCACTAAAGTACAGCTTCCAACACACGTGACAAACAGGGTAAAATATACAACTTTCAATATGTGCTACCTGAAACAAAAAGCACTAGACCTCAGTTGATAACAATACAATTTAACTGTTGGCTCTAGCCAGTGCTACCTGAAACAAACAAAGCACTAGACCTCAGTTGATAACAATACAATTTAACTGTTGGCTCTAGCCAGTACTACATAAACAGCACTGAAAGTACAGCTTCCAACACACGTGACAAACAGGGTAAAATATACAACTTTCAATATGTGTGATAAAGAACGTAAAAAGTACAGCTGTGCACTTATATATTTATTAACAGACAAAACTGCATAGTGACTCTCCAAACACACTGTATATATAAAATAATGTTAAAAGTACAGCTTCCAACATATATATAATAAATGTTAAAAGTACAGCTTCCAACACGTTATGTGATAAAGGCAAAAAGTACAGTTTTCAACATATATAATAAACAATATTAAAAGTACAGCTTCCAACATATTGTGTGACAAAGAAGGTAAAAAGTACAGCTTTCAACATATGCAATACATTTTTTAGTATAAATTACAGGAGTTAATCTTACTTTAAAATTAAATTTTAAACATATGGCTGATAAAAGCAAGAAGAATGTAAAAGAAAAGAGAGGTTTTACTCCTTATATAAGAAACATACAAGAATAAACATTACAACATTCAAACAGCAGCCCTACAAGGTATTCCATTAAAAATAAATTACACACACACACACACACACAGACTAGTCAATTAAGATACTCCATCACGGGTAAATCATAATCATGCATCTACCTGTCCCACAACATACACCAATAGGGGTAAATCATAATCACGCATTTACCCGTCCTGCAATGTACTCCATTACGGGTAAATCATAATCATGCATCTACCCGTCCTGCAATGTACTCAATTACGGGTAAATCATAATCATGCATCTACCCGTCCCGCAACATACTCCATTATGGGTAAATCATAATCACGCATCTACCCGTCCCGCAACGTACTCCATTATGGGTAAATCATAATCACGCATCTACCCGTCCCTCAACGTACTCCATTATGGGTAAATCATAATCACGCATCTATCCATCCCACAACTTACTCCATTACGGGTAAATCATAATCACGCATCTACCCGTCCTGCAACGTACTCCATTAATACAGTGTATCTACATAACATTTTGTAAATTTTACAATGTTTAGATACACAAGATAGAATTTTCTCAAGTTTAAGTTTTTTAACTAATGATTTGCTCATCATGTTTTCTTTTTGAATGTTCAGCATCCATCATGTGTGAAAAATTATCAAATTTCACATGCAGAATCCCTGTAATCTCCTAATATCCTCCATGTAAAAAAACACGAAAATACACTCTATATTTTATGTTTCTGACTATTATGTTTCTATACAGGTTTGCTCGATTAGACAAATCCCATAAGAACCATAATATATTAGGAAATAAGATATAAACTACACTCTTCTCATTCTAAAATGACTATAAATGATAACATGAAACCATATTTAATCTAAATAGCTTAAATCTCACAATATTTGATACATATATATATAAAATTCAATTAATTTTACTGACCTGACTAAGATTACAGAAGCTGTAATGACATGGGTGCATGTTACCATATCCAACAATATAAAACTGACTGATACAAAGTAATCTAACTTGGCTTTGCTATAGTGGACCAGTACTTTGACAAATACAGTCACATTTCAGTTAAAATACGTTATACATATTTAGCTATTTATTTTTTACTATTACTGTTTACAAATAATTACTTAAATTTCAGTTATTTTTCCTTAAGACATAGAATAGTAAATAAATAGCTACAGAAAACAATTATCTCTTCTACTTATGAACTTCATTTGCTACTTGCTGTAATTTACTAAATTTTATCAAATTTGCACAGGAAGGATGTAAAACAATTTTTTTTTTTACATTCTATAGTGCATTTTTATAGAACAAAAAAATCATAAGTTACCAAGTAACATCACAGAATTCCATTATAATTTATCAATATTAGTAACTATGCTGTATTTGAGTCAAAAATAAATATTTTGAGTTTCATTGTCTCCTACCAAAGCTGTATTCAACAAATCACATTACACACAAATATTCATATTTAGAGTTGTTTTTTTTAACATTTACTTTTAAATGAAGAAATTAACTAATAAATAATACTAAAATTTGAATGATCAGGTCATCCCTTAAGTAATGTCCGATTTTAGGTACAGAAAAAGAGAAAGAACTTCAAACACTTTTAATGTTTTTTAATCAATAATGTATGTTCCTTTATTATTAATTACTTCCTGCCAACGATTCACAAACTTCTGAATGTCACTTCTTTAAAAATTTTTGGGATTTGGAGGAAAAGAATGTAGAGAGGGTAGTTTTAACATCTTGATGTGTTCCAAGCTCTTTTCCATCAAGATAGTTCTGCAAAGGTAAGAAGAATAAGGAGGATGTGGAAGTTTTTCCCAGTCTATCTCTTCAGACTTTACAGATGTGATCCTTGCTATATGGGGCCGTGCATTATCCTGGTGTAACACAACACCTTTACGATTGATCAAAGCAGGCCTCTTTTCTTTCAGTGCAACATTCAAGCGCTCTAACTGTTGATAGTAGAAGTCTGATGTAATCGTTACATTGAGTGGCAGCAACTCAAAGTGGTTCACACCAACAATATCCCACCAAACGCTTAACAAGACTGTCTTAGGGTGGATGTACATTTTTGGCTGTGCTTTAGCCAGTTTACCTGCACTGAGCCATTGTCTGCAGCACTTGACATTTTTATAAAATATCCATTTCTCAACTCCAGTCACTGACCTATCCAAATGAGGTGAGTTGTGATCACAAGAGTGCAAATGTCTGCCCTTGCTCTAAGGTTGACTTCTGTCAAATCATTGGAGACCCATTTTTCAAGTTTTGACACTTTTCCAAGCTGTTTTAGATAATGGTGAACTGTTGAATGGGTTGTATTAAGCTTCTGTTCTAGTTCTTCAACTGTTACAGCACAATCTTCATCAAGTGCAGCCAACAGTAAGTCATCATTAAACTCAACAGGACAACCTGAATGTGGCACATCACTTAAGCTGTAGTCACCTGATCTGAACTTCTGATACTACCTTTGACACTTTCTTTCATTGAGAGACTCCACACCATAAACACTTTGAATGTTTTGTGTAGTTTCTGCTGCACTATTGCCTTTTTTAAAAACTCATAAAGCATTGTATGTCTAATGTGCTCCTCAGACATATCCATCATCTTAAGGGTTTATTTGATTAATGCTCTGAATAGGTGTAGTTGGGTTAGTTTCTTTTATTTGTCTGAACATTTTTATGCATGTCCTACTACATATTTTTGTCATTAAAGTCTTCTACAAAGACAGAAATAATGATGCACTTTCTGTATTAAATGTTCAGGCATTACTTATGGGATGACCTGATTTAATATACAGTTTTACACCAAACTTACTGGCATACATTCATACAAGAACAGTTCCATAGAGTCTACAAGCATGATGACATTCTCTAAACCCCTTGATGACAGGAAATTCCATCAAGATAAACTTAAAAAATAGCCTACTGGTAAATATGTAATATTAAGCATTAATAAGATATAACAAAACATCCAAACCTGTTTGGCAAATTCAATTTGGTTATCTTCAGACTCGAACAGAACTGTCCAGGAACTTCGTTGATGGTCATAAAAATAAGCATATTTGTTCTGCTGAACCTGTAGAGTTTGAAATCTATAATTAACTAGCAATATTTGCTATATATTTCATTAAATAACAACACGACAAGGACTACGTAAAAATTTAATGTGAGGTTATTGTTCACACTTAAACAAAAGTCTGAATACAGTTCAATTATATATTTATTAAAATGCTGTTGTCTGAATTTTATGATTTAAATTAATGTAATAATTAAAGTATTCTGGTGAGCAGATGTTAACCTGGATGACAAGATATTCTCTGCACACAGTTATATTTATTTATATATAAATCAATGACAATCTAATGATCCAAAATAATATATCAATTTCAGAATATTTGTGTGACCAGCTGTTAATCTAGGTGTCAGGATATTCCCTGGAGAAATCTTTATTTACTGATGTCATTCTACATATATTTACAATACATCTATAATGATGTCAAACAGAAGCTTATACTTTTTGAGTGGGAAATTCCCCGATTTATGCAGCCAATGATAATAAGGCATATTTTGTATTTTCTCAGTGTTACGAGTTTTTGTTATTTATTATAAATTTTCCTAGAAAAATATATAATAAAGTTTAAAAACTTACTGTGAACCTAAAGGATTGAGAAATATTTGCCGACGTAACCTGCTGCTGCTTTCCTTTATACAGTAGCAGCTTGTACTTATGCAGCCAATGATAATAAGGCATATTTTGTATTTTCTCAGTGTTACGAGTTTTTGTTATTATAAATTTTCCTAGAAAAATATATAATAAAGTTTAAAAACTTACTGTGAACCTAAAGGATTGAGAAATATTTGCCGACGTAACCTGCTGCTGCTTTCCTTTATACAGTAGCAGCTTGTACTGAAACGACAAAAACAAAAGATGTTTATGAAAGATGCATTGAACACATAGGAAATATATATAATGAAAACAAATCTACTTCTATAATCCTATTTAAAGATACTTAATTTTAATAACAACTATTCACTGAGTAATCTGCATATTTGTACAATAAAAACACCTATAAAACCACAAAGATATAAGTGCATCAGATACACACAGAAATGCATTAAAAATGAGAAATAACTCGGGTGCAACAATAAATATATGACTATACAAAAATAAATGCACAAAACCCAAAGCACAAGAGAAGGGTACATAGAAGCATACAAAAACAAGCAATTAAAAGAACACTGATATCTTGCCTCTTTCACTTATGAAGAACATAGCTTTATATTCCATTAGATTTTTTAATTTTTATGCAGCTTTCCTGCATGTAATTAGTTAATGGCATTTTTGTAAATCAGAAAACTTCACTAATCTTGCTTTATTTCTCTAGTTTTGACAATGATTTATACCACAGTGACTAAACTTGTACTCAATTGATTCTGTTTCTATGTCATGCTTTTGAAGGGTGGTACAGAGATTTGTACAGACACATCATATATGATGGGCATCCTAGAACTAATGATCATAAACACCCGTAAAATGGGTTAGGCAAGAGATTATTAGAACTCTCTTGAAGTCCGTCATAATGCATGCTGTTCATGCAACCAGCTATTACTTGTTTTCATAGGAAAAGCCCAAAGATAACTTTGTGTGGCTCCATTATCTGCTACAGCTTCAGTACTTTACTGTTAACAGACCTACACTAGAGATGTTATATAAACAGTAATATAATATTTTTAAGTTAGTTGTTCAACTATGCAGAGATCTAATATTTTAACTCAGAAATTAACTGAATGTATTAAAGTTTAAATTACAAAATTAGTTATTAATTAATAGCAAATTCAAAACAGCAAAATTAGCTTTAAGAAATTTTGATCATGATCCCAATTACATTTGATGTACTATTTCTGCACAACATGAGACTGAAAGTGCTATAATATTGATTGGGGATCATCAAAGTTCACTTCTGATTTCAGTTTAGTAAGTGGAAACTATTTTGGTGTCAACATTTACTAAACAGAATCTCAATGGACAAACTGGATTTTCTTCTTAAAAACACTCTAGGAAAAGAGACTTGGTGCAAACTTTAAGCTACAAATAGTAAGATCAGTAAAGATGTAAAGGGTGCAATGAATGAGAGACAGAGAAGTAAAGGTACAAACTGAATTCAGTCATTCACCATTCCAATATGAAAACACGCCAAACTGCATTAGGTTGTATACTTCTTATCATGTTTCGGTACTCATTACTCAAAGTTATCCCAATATCCCTTCACTGTCTGTCATTACACACACTACCACCACCATCAACTACCTATATTTTACAGTCAGTCTATGTATAATATGGTTTCTGATTCACAAGTAAAATCAAATGTTGCCTGCACATGCCTATCTCAGTCTCTAAAGTGGAACCATCGACATCAGACACATTACGTGATTTAATTAGGCTTATGTTACATTAAAACTGTCCTCAACTTTTTAAAATTATTGACCAAGGTCTAACTTGATGATATGCACTTTAACTGATTTTATGGTTGCTTGTGAACTTTAGATTTGGTTAGTTGTTAACTTTTTTTCAAGTAATAAAGTAATCAGATAATTTTTATCTTATGCACATTATCATATTTTTTGATTTATGGTTATTTTTTTTATAAACTGGAAGGTCTATGTTATCAGTCACTATAATTATCTTTCACACAGATTATACTATCCGTTTATTTTATTAATTCAAGCTTTGTTGTTATATTTCAATGTATGTTATGCAAAATGTATATGCTTATAAGTTTCTACTTATAAGGCTTTAAAAAGTTGCTTGAATATGATAAGACCCCTTCTTGATGCCTGTGGTAGTCCTTCTATAAAATCACAATAAATAAGAATAATTATAGGGTTATAAGGACCAGGCATTGTATGTGTTAATGAAAGGCATTTAGACTGAATCAAAAGAGATTCTTCAAATTTTCTGTCAAGGAGTTGCAAAAGAACTCTAAAACTTTGATCCAGTAAGGTGTATTATTAATTATGCCACATAAGTTTATGCAATGTTCAGCAGTTGTCAAGATTAATAATGCATCCTTTCAAATTATCATGTACAAGAGAACTGTATTTATTTCCATATATGACTGAACATTGTGTACATGTCATTTTACAGATAGGTGCTCGGGAATTCTCTAAGCCATTGATCTTAGCACTTGGATTTGCACAGATTGTTGTTAATGAAAGCTGAACAAGCAAATATGTTCTTCAGTTTTAGTATGATATAAATGTAGTAACTGAATTAAGTGTAACTAAACCTGTATTTATAAAACTATCAGAATTTGTCACTAAATAAAAACATTTTTTTTTTCAATGGAGGTCATTGTGAACAACTCGATGGGTCACCTACGAGTTCAGGTGTTGTACCATTTTTGACTGATTTATTTTTAAGTTGTTATGAGGAACAACTGTTAAAATGTTGCCCAGTTGTACTTAAACCTTTAAATTACAGAAGATGTCTGGATGGCACCTTTTTGGTTTTCAAAATTAAACCTGATACTTTAGAATTTTAAAACAATTTGAATAATCAAAATAAAAAATATTAGATTTACAGTCAGAATAGACAGTTAACAGTTTACCTTTTTTCAACACTATTTTTTCAGTATTTTCATTTTTCAGGTAAAGTTTTTTACCTTTTGAATTTAAAAATAACATAATTTATAGTTCTTTATCCTGTTTTCCTGCAGAAATACAACAACTTGTTTTACAAAAAACAAAAACAGTTTTCCTATACAATTCATTGACAGTGTTATGAAGAAAGAATAAATCTATTTTGAATAATAACATGATAAGTTTAGAACTGTGTTTAAACCAGTTTCATTTGAGTAATTACTTTAAATATAAAGACAAGATCTCAATTAACATCTCTCTCACATCATATATAAAATTACATCTCCAAAGCATAACTTTGGCTACGTGGACTCTACAATACGTTCTTTGAGCCTGTCTGTTAAACAGCATATGCAGAATACCGTATATAATCAGTTGCTTATTCTTTGCTACTGTTTATAAGACTGTACTGTAAATGTCATTTCTGAACATTTCAACATCTTGGGAAGTAAAGTGATGTTATACACAAAAGAAAGTTTGTGGACTCGCAAGATACATCCTGAATTAAATGTTTTCCATATCACTCTGAATTTATCATATTTCTATATCCTGTTTTATTTATTGTATTTGGTTTATAATGTTATATGTGGCTTCAAATTTGGTTTGTAATTTTGATCAGGTTTAGTTTTCTGTTTTTTTTCAGGCTATAGGAGTCTATGAATATATTGTATACAGTTTCCCTTTGTTAGTTAGTGTAATTATAATGGGGTTGTGATCTAAGGAAGTGATGATATTCATGATTCATGATTAGAAGTGAAGTAACTTCTAATTTGGCATTTACACATTTAATTTTATAGTTCTAATATACAGGTACCCAAGATAAAGAAACACCATAGTTCCTCTTCGAGTGTAGAATGTGTATTCAGTTATGTATATTAAAATGAATTTTCACTCAGGTGTCATGCATGTAGTCAGTGACAACTTTGTATGTTAGATATTGTGTGGAAAAGTTGTAGAACTTATGCTAAACCCCAAAGGTTACATTTTAATTTTGTTCAATCTGTGTGTAGAATGAATTTTTTCTTGGGCACCAGTATCAAAACATTATATGACTGTGAGATCAGTTTGTTTTTTTAATATGGAGTAGGACACTTTACAATGATACTAACAATATTATTTGGTCTTTAGGCCTATTAAAACTGTCAATGTGTCGAGATTCTTCACCATTACTTTGTGAATGGAATAATGATACAAGTGGCACTTGACTGGCTGTTGTGAAGCTGTGCAGCTCAGAGGGAGCACTGTTTGGTACTGCTGTTTTTTAAATGGTTATACCTGCTTGGCCCTGTCTGTATGTCAAAGTTAAAGTTGAAGGTTTATTTCTTTTGTACATGTGTATGTACTCAAGAGAAGCGTCTTTGTCTGATCTAACAGTATGGTATTTTCATTAACTTTCTTCTGCTTGTCTCCATCTCATACAGATGTGCCTTTTACCAACACCAATAGCTAGAGTAATCTATGGACTGTGGGACATCACATCAGAATCTTTTCCAACCTAATACTGTGGTATCTTTGTAGTTTTCTTTCCTGCCTGTCTTCTTTTCATGCAGATGTGCATTTCTTCAGCAACAGTGGCCATAGCATTCTAGACTTAATGTCAATGAATATAGTTTAAGACTAGCATTTTACTTAAGAAAACAATTATGTTTAGTATTTAACTTGTGTTTGATTCTTAATCATTTATTGTCCATTTTTGTTTTATTTCCTGCTCAAAATTTTCAGAATTTGCTGCATTGTGGATACTTAAAACTATTTCTTAAAAATCACTATACCTGAAACTACAGTAAAAATGATACAGATATGTACATACGAACCACCACAATGGAAACAAGGAAAGGAGCACAACATGATACAGATATGTACATACGAACCACCACAATGGAAACAAGGAAAGGAGCACAACATGATACAGATATGTACATACGAACCACCACAATATGAACCACCACAATGGAAACAAGGAAAGGAGCACAACATGATACAGATATGTACATACTGAACCACCACAATGGAAACAAGGAAAGGAGCACAACATGATACAGATATGTACATACGAACCACCACAATGGAAACAAGGAAAGGAGCACAACATGATACAGATATGTACATACAAACCACCACAATGGAAACAAGGAAAGGAGCACAACATGATACAGATATGTACATACAAACCACCACAATGGAAACAAGGAAAGGAGCACAACATGATACAGATATGTACATACGAACCACCACAATGGAAACAAGGAAAGGAGCACAACATGATACAGATATGTACATACGAACCACCACAATGGAAACAAGGAAAGGAGCACAACATGATACAGATATGTACATAAGAACCACCACAATGGAAACAAGGAAAGGAGCACAACATGATACAGATATGTACATAAGAACCACCACAATGGAAACAAGGAAAGGAGCACAACATGATACAGATATGTACATAAGAAAAACCACAATGGAAACAAGGAAAGGAGCACAACATGATACAGATATGTACATAAGAAAAACCACAATGGAAACAAGGAAATGCGTATAAAATCATACTGATATGTGCATAAGAAAAGTCAAAGCATTTATTTTTAATTTTGTATTATTTTCACTCTTTTAAGCTATAAATGAAATTATTTTGTTTTTACACAGAATCAACATCCATTTTAATTTTGACACTGTTTTCAGTTTCTGTTTTTTTGTCAGAAGTAATAAACAAGTGCAGAAAATAAATATTTCATTTGTTAGGAATATTTGTTGGCTGTACACATTGCCAAAATATTAGGTGCATTCTTTCTGGAAAAACAATATCCTGAAATACAACTATTTAAATTCATTGTATTGCAAGAAATATGTTATCATATATACATAATCAGCATGGAAAATATTCATTAGTTGATCTATTGCATAGAATAATCATATAGCTGACTTTATCCATATTAAAATCTTGAATTAAACTAATGGCAGTAGCCAGATACACATGAATTTTGTTTATCTCATAATTCTAATTCAACTGGATTTAAACTGATAATAAAAGATAAAATAGATCAAGTTGAAATTATTTTTAACTAACATTTCCTCCTATATGCATTTTATTATCTTTACATCATACAAGTAACATAATTATAAAACAAAAATAACAATTAAATAACCTATTAAGATTGATACTTTACTACCTTGTTTTCACTAGACTCATTAAACAACAGCTTACATGTTTTGTTCTCTTTAAACATTCCCTAAGTGTTTTAATATTTATCTACAAGTTTTGTTAGACAGTATGGCCCGTGGCACTATTTACACATTCTGAATGTCATAATCATTAAATATTCTAAGTGTGACACAAATAGCTCACATAACAGACTGTAATTATTCTACTCTAAGTAGCAAAATTAACAATCTATTATTTATTTTATATTTCATCAAATAAGTTACACCAAAAAATATTATTCATACAGAGAAAGAAACTCAATTTCTACATTTGTAATCAGACAACACTAATAGAAACATTTTAATCAGAAAAGGTAGAATGAAAAAACAAGATGTCTTATAGAACCACTCACAGTAGCCACTCTAATAAATAAATAAATAAATAAATAAAAAAAGTGAAATACCATTGGTAACTCATGATTTCCAATAATAGCTAATCCAACTTTCCCTTGATTGGTATGTTTTCCACCCTCGCTGAAAGTAATTTTACAGAAAGTTAACTTTCAAGTATTATCTATAAACAAAATTAGAAGATTAATTCACAAATTCTGAAGATAATACACTTTAATACACCACAAGTTTACAAATACATACAAATTAAATACACATGTGAATGTTTTGTTAGTACTTATTGCTACCACACACAGTTTGTATTTGTCTCCTTGTCTTACCATTATCACCAATAAGTTTGAAAAAAAAATCATTAACCCAACTAATCATAAATATTCCCTTTAACTCACAGTTTTTTCCTGAAAAAAACAATTTCAGAGACCTTAAACTGTCTTTGTACAACAATCTTTCCATCCTAGTAACCATTTTCTGAATCATTTCAGACAATTCAATGACCAGAGGTAAGAAGCCCATGAGTGAACACTATGGTCCAAATCTGGTCTAACCAATGATCTACAAACTTTAGACTATATTCAGTATTTTTAACATTCTATTTGTACAACCATTAGCAACAGTACAACAGAGAAGATGGCTTAACTCTCTGGCTACAGGTTTGATCAAAATGACTGAGTTAGTGACTTTATATTAACTTGTATAGTTTAAATACTATAACTTCTAATATGCTTTGTGTACCTTCTTAAAATTTCATAACCTTTCAGTAATTATTAGGAGTCATACTACGTAAACAAAAAATAATAATTTTAATGAATTATTTTCACCATGAACTTCTCCATGAATACATGAAGTCAAAATGTTGACTGTTCCAAGTGATTTTCACATTAAAAGTACTTTTCTTATATAAAATCTCAAATTTCTATTTTATGATCTTTAAAACCTACAAAGCAAAATTCACTTTTGTTGTTTTGTTTTTTTTAGCAAACTTTATCTCTTATTTTCTCTACCATAACTCTAAGTAGTCAACTTCTAACATGAAATTACATTTTTTATTCTAAATAGCTTTAAACTCTTAACACTATACTTAAATTCTATTTAAGAAGAGATAAAATATTTGCCTTGGTATTCTTTTGTTTTTTACTGTTGACAACACAAAACTCTACTTTTTTTATACTAACAACTAAATAACATTTTACTTAAATAATATATCAAAAAACATAGAATAATAGCATGAAATAAGCAGACAGTCTCAAAACTATCCCAATTGTTTCTACCTTTCTAAACATGTGGCAAGCTGTTAACAATTCAGTTAAGCTCGTCAATACATTTGTTGTGGGAATAAAATTTTAACTGGAATTAAAGTAGACAATTCTCTGAAAAAAAAAAAAAAAAACAACAATATAGTACATCATTTGATAGATTGAAACCTTGGGTTTCTGTTGGTTATGAATAACATAGTATTAAACATCAGAAAGAAATACTGGCAATTTCGTAAAGAGAGGATGTGTCAGGTGAGTGTGGCAAGAGATGTCCGACTGTATTTGATTGAAACCTTGGGTTTCTGTTGGTTATGAATAACATAGTAAAACATCAGAAAGAAATACTGGCAATTTTGTAAAGAGAGGATGTGTCAGGTGAGTGTGGCAAGAGATGTCCGACTGTATTTGATTGAAACCTTGGGTTTCTGTTGGTTATGAATAACATAGTATTAAACATCAGAAAGAAATACTGGCAATTTTGTAAAGAGAGGATGTGTCAGGTGAGTGTGGCAAGAGATGTCCGACTGTATTTGATTGAAACCTTGGGTTTCTGTTGGTTATGAATAACATAGTAAAACATCAGAAAGAAATACTGGCAATTTTGTAAAGAGAGGATGTGTCAGGTGAGTGTGGCAAGAGATGTCCGACTGTATTTGATTGAAACCTTGGGTTTCTGTTGGTTATGAATAACATAGTATTAAACATCAGAAAGAAATACTGGCAATTTTGTAAAGAGAGGATGTGTCAGGTGAGTGTGGCAAGAGATGTCCGACTGTATTTGATTGAAACCTTGGGTTTCTGTTGGTTATGAATAACATAGTATTAAACATCAGAAAGAAATACTGGCAATTTCGTAAAGAGAGGATGTGTCAGGTGAGTGTGGCAAGAGATGTCCGACTGTATTTGATTGAAACCTTGGGTTTCTGTTGGTTATGAATAACATAGTAAAACATCAGAAAGAAATACTGGCAATTTTGTAAAGAGAGGATGTGTCAGGTGAGTGTGGCAAGAGATGTCCGACTGTATTTGATTGAAACCTTGGGTTTCTGTTGGTTATGAATAACATAGTATTAAACATCAGAAAGAAATACTGGCAATTTTGTAAAGAGAGGATGTGTCAGGTGAGTGTGGCAAGAGATGTCCGACTGTATTTGATTGAAACCTTGGGTTTCTGTTGGTTATGAATAACATAGTAAAACATCAGAAAGAAATACTGGCAATTTTGTAAAGAGAGGATGTGTCAGGTGAGTGTGGCAAGAGATGTCCGACTGTATTTGATTGAAACCTTGGGTTTCTGTTGGTTATGAATAACATAGTATTAAACATCAGAAAGAAATACTGGCAATTTTGTAAAGAGAGGATGTGTCAGGTGAGTGTGGCAAGAGATGTCCGACTGTATTTGATTGAAACCTTGGGTTTCTGTTGGTTATGAATAACATAGTATTAAACATCAGAAAGAAATACTGGCAATTTTGTAAAGAGAGGATGTGTCAGGTGAGTGTGGCAAGAGATGTCCGACTGTATTTGATTGAAACCTTGGGTTTCTGTTGGTTATGAATAACATAGTATTAAACATCAGAAAGAAATACTGGCAATTTTGTAAAGAGAGGATGTGTCAGGTGAGTGTGGCAAGAGATGTCCGACTGTATTTGATTGAAACCTTGGGTTTCTGTTGGTTATGAATAACATAGTATTAAACATCAGAAAGAAATACTGGCAATTTTGTAAAGAGAGGATGTGTCAGATGAGTGTGGCAAGAGATGTCCGACTGTATTTGATTGAAACCTTGGGTTTCTGTTGGTTATGAATAACATAGTATTAAACATCAGAAAGAAATACTGGCAATTTTGTAAAGAGAGGATGTGTCAGGTGAGTGTGGCAAGAGATGTCCGACTGTATTTGATTGAAACCTTGGGTTTCTGTTGGTTATGAATAACATAGTAAAACATCAGAAAGAAATACTGGCAATTTTGTAAAGAGAGGATGTGTCAGGTGAGTGTGGCAAGAGATGTCCGACTGTATTTGATGACTAACTAAATAAGATTGAAGGCCATAAATTATGGCTTGACTTTATATTATATTGACTTTATTTTTATACTTCTTTAGAGGAATGATAAATAAGTTAGAGAAGAGAGAAAATGTCAGTTCTCATACTACAATACATTCAGGGTTGTTTTTATTTATTACTATATAAAACTAACAGTTAAAAAAAATTGGATTATTAGCTATGTTTTTATGCTAAAATTATTCATGCACCACAAGAAGTTTAATTAAATTTTGAATGCAACTCACTAAAACCTCATGACTGGCAGAGAAACAGATGTCTATGACAAGAGTTAAGATCAATAGAACTTCAGTATCCTCTTCTTCCATAACACTGTAAAGGTTGTTCTCATCAAATTTTTTTTATAACTCAAATTATAATACCTCTCATGCATTACTCATTTATTATAGTTAAAATCTAGTAGCTACTTATTTGTAAAACTCACCAAATCACTGAAATCCTTTTATAAAGCAGTAGCATTCTCCTCCTATCCAACAACAACCAAGTTCCTAATATTATAAAAACTGAGTAACTTATTGACCATTCCTTTATCTGTGTAATTGTTGTAAACCAAAATTAGCAAGCACCTCAATACTGAACTCTGAGGTAACTCCACTTGTAATATTAATCCACTTTGACCAAATTCATTTCAAAACAACCCTCTGCTTTCTTCCATCTAGCCAGTTTTCTATCCAATAAAACAATTTATACCATGCACCTTTTATTTAACTTCTACATTCTTAGATAAATATTAAAACCCTTTTTCAGGTAAACTTTATATTATTTCCTCTACCATAACTCTACACTGACTCTTTTAATTCCACCAACTCTGTATCCAAATTACTTTTTTTTTTTAAATTATAGGATGACTGTAAATAGATTGTTTATCCTAAATAGTTCAATGTTTGTAATACTTTACTTCTGTTTCTACTTAATCACATAACTGCCCTTTGAACAGAGGTTAACTAATTATCCTGCCACACAAGCTGTAAATCACTCAGAGAACATATAACTCATATTAAGTATATGAATGACACAATACACAAGTTACTCATGAGCAAACTTATGGATAACTGTTTTTATCATTTGTCATTATCTACCCTACATTTATAATTTTTACATCTTACTTACTTTTATAACAATAAATAAAACATAAGCATGAAAAACAAGAAACACAGTAGTTACATTCAATGTCTTACTGTTTTGCTGTCAGTTGTCAACTAAATTTAAGCCTACATGTTTGTAACAATAATCTAGTATACTAAATAAAGTAAAACGTAAAGAATGCACCTAAGAACACTGAATAATAACGTTTTTTTAACTAAGGAACAAGAGCTATAAAAAATAATTCCCTTAACTTTTCAAAACCTTTATCACAGTGAGAGAAACTGAAGATGAAATATACAATATTCTGTAGTGAAAACAATGTGATATTTTACACTATTTGACAAATTAACTTTGTATCTCTACTGATTACAAACAATATAAAAGGAAACATCGGACAGATTAATTGGTTATTTGTGAAAGAAGGGATGTGACAAGTTGGTCAGACTTTCTAGTTTACGTCTCCATAAATATCGATAATTGAAGGCTATAGAAATTAGATGTTTCCTTAGTAATATCTGTATTATAATAAGTAATTTACACAAAACTCTGTACTTCAGAGAGAGGTAGTAAAGTAGAAAAAATGTGATAATTCTCATTGAAGGGGATTCTGTAAATTTATTTAAATATTTTCTTTTAAAACTAAGAAATTAAAACATTAGTATTCAAATTTGATTTATTACATCTTGATGTAGAATTTATTCATATACACTGAAAGCAAAGCAGTTTCATTAGGTCATGCCTACCCATTGCAATAGAGTGCATGTATTTTTTCTTATAGCAAAACCACATCGAGCTATCTACCATGTCCACCGATGGGAAATGAACCCCTAATTTTAGCATCGTAAATCCATAGACTTGCACCTGTTCCAGCAGAGGAACCATTGCAACAGTTAACAAGTAGTTGAAATATATTGCTAGGGCACAACTGACGTGCTAGTATTTCCAGTTGGGAGTAAAATGGTTCAGCAGCTTTGTATTTTGGACTTGCAGTAAGATTATCCCAAGTTTGAAGCTGACTCATATCATGCTGTTGTTAGCTTCAGCAAGACACTTTTCCTCAGTTATTACAGTCTAATCAGCTGAACTATGGGTACCAGTTGTCAGCCCATACCTAACTGACATCGCATTTAAGGGAAATGTGCAAACATTTGTATCCGAGAAAAGCCAGAGTTCAGTATCAGATCCTATTTGCCATTTCAGAATCAGAGGAATTTGACCTTGACCTTTGAAAATATTTTAGATGAAAAGATGAATTTCTACACACTTTTCAAATGTATTTTAATCCTTTTGTATCAGGTCACAGGTTAAAGGCCATGTCATCACATTTGTTGATTTGCATTCAAAATTTTATTGAACAACTATGAATTTATGTAAATACATTTGGAATCAAGTTGTAGATTATAATTCAAACTTTAATATTATATATGAATTAATTTCTTAATTTGAAAGTAAATATTACAAGAACACATCTAAATATAGATTTCAGCGAGTCATGAAGTATGTTGAATACAGCACTGATATCAAAATACTAAGTCTACAGTTTTGTACAAATTATAAATTCAAATAACTAATATTAACAAGCTGGAATGTAAAATTAGAACCTCATATCTTTTTATTTTGCTGAGATAAGGCTCATCAATTACACAGTGGCCCCATTCAACTCTATTTTATGGTCTCATATGTACACTTACTTCAAAAGACTGCATGTGAATAACCAATCAACAGCTTAGAATGCCTTCAGAGTGGTTTCTCCTACCATTTTAATATTTGAAAATGCTGCAACATTCTTTCAATCCAAAATTTCAATGAGGTACAATGTGTCCGTAGTTTGCTTGAAGTTTCATATTTTTTAAATATAAATAGATCTTAGTTACTAGGTTAATAAACTATAGTGGAATTCTATGGTATCAGTATAGTTATTTGCAATTCTTTGGTTATTCAACTGTATATATAAAACAAAAAAAATTGTTCAATATTCTACATGTGTGAAATTCTGAAACGCTTAGCAAACCATGTCCAGCAGCAACCAAGTTCAAAGGTCGTGGTGAGAAGAGATAATTGTGTGTTTTACTTCTTAATTTATTGTTCCATATAAAAAAAAAGTTTAATAATTTATTTCTAAATAGTAATAATCTACGTACATATATAATAATTGAAATGTGACTGTATATTACAATATACTAGTCCACTACAACAGCCAAGACAGGGAAGACTAAAGATCACTTTTATATTACTAGGTTCGTGACCTGAGTGCACATGCACCGAATCGTTACAAGTTATCCAATGTTAGCCAGACATAATTGGAAGGTTAATATAATAAAAAACAATAAATATATATGTAAATGTATAGCATTATGAGACTTAAGCTATTTAGACTAAACACTTGTATTTTCATGTTATAATATGCAATTGTTAGAGCTAGAAAAAAAGAGCATAATTTATGTTAATTTCATAATTTTTTATGACATTTATGAGGTTGGTCAAATTACAGAACCCACATCATTAGAGTATAGAAAATGACATCAAATATAAAGTCTTAGTGAAAACAAAGGTTTGAAATATATTTAGGAAGTTTTAGAGATTATGCAAATAATATTTGAAATTTTTGGACAAGGAAGTTTTATTAATCATAACAAATCATTTTGCACTCAGACGAGTAACAAAACAGACTATTTTCACAAACAAATCTGTAACAAAAATATTTAATTAAAAAATCAGATATTTGTTACACAAAACTTGGTAATCTTTACTAAAAGTCTACCATATTTTGTGAAGATACACGTGCTGTATAAAAAGTCACAGTGCAAATACTTAATGTATGCAAATATGTAGATGAACTTGTGGGTATTATACTAAGCCCATTGCAAGAGAGTTAAATAAGGCAACATAATTTTTCCATTTAAACCTTAGAATAACATCTTGGTAAAATCTTAAATGAAGGACTGAGAAAAGGAAACAACCTCAAACCTTATTTTATATTAACTGAAATACAATGGAATGAATCCCTGTTTTAGTTCATTGTGTGTTTCATTCTCTAACATGTTTCATTGTTATTTGTTTTTTTATTCCATAACTACAGATGGGGACCACACACCGAGTAGCTTTGCAGGTTTGCTGATCGTGACAAAGTTATATTGTTAAAAGTGCAGGAAACCCCAGCAGTAAACTGTAAGGTTAATTACAGTATCAATCTCTCATTTACATTTTGTTTTCACAGCTTGTATATTACTAAGGATCTACAAACAACAGTCATGGAACCACAAACATAAATAACATGTTAACATAAATAACATGTTAATATACCAAAACAGAGTCTGGATAAAATATAAACAACAGCCATGGAACCACAAACATAAAAATGTGTTACCACTCATCTGCACTCCACTAAAATGCTAAAAAAACAGAGTAATTCTCATTAATAAGGGATAAAATATAAACAACAGCCATGGAACCACAAACATAAATAATGTGTTGATATACCACTACATCTGCACCATCCACTAAAATGTACTGTCATATTCATGTGCTAAAACAGAGTAATTCTCATTAATAAGGGATAAAATAGAAACAACTGTTGGAAAATTCATTATGGTGAAGTTGATCAGAGACAGTTTAACCAACTGAATGACACAGAAGTATTGTATATTAATGTTTTCCACTAAACACATACTCTACTTAGTTTTATTGTGTTAGCAAATTAAACATTAAAATATTTAGCTTTTATCCTGTTGAAAAATTATTCATGAAACGTGCAACAACATGTAGTTTCTATCTTGTTTCGATGCTATTCATGAAACATGTAAAATTAAACATTTCTTTGCTTAATCTAGAGCAAAGCCATATTGGGATCTGTTGTGTCCACCATGGAAATTAAACCATGAATTTCAGCACTATAAGACTGTAAACCTACTGATATCCCTTCATGGGACAGATTAAACATGCTACAATATTTAGATGTTACCATATTATAATACAATACTTGAAATGCAATAGGAATTTAAACATGCTACAATATTTAGATGTTACCATATTATAATACAATACTTGAAATGCAACAGGAATTGAAACAGATAAAGTATTAGAGAGCAACAAGTGGCAAAGAAAGAAAATTTTTTTTCAGTTAATTTTTCTTATTTACATTAAAAAAGAAGAAACAAACCCAAATAAAAAATATTTATCTATTAACACTGTAGAATTTGTCAAGTAAATCAAGTACATTTTATGTATAAAAACATAATTACGACACTCACAACTTGAAACTGTGAACTGCAACAGCATAAAGAACAGACGTCGTGGTAGCGTTTTGACCACCAAGTGCAGAATCTAAAAACAAATTTTCAACAGATTTATTTCACTAAATGTGAACATTTTTCTAACACAACCACAAAATTATGAAATCTTTTCTTGGAACCAAAGAGGAATTCAATTAAAAATTTTCTCCACTGTAAAGACAATTTTATTAACAAAACATGATCAACCATGTCTCTTCCTTGTGGAAATACTAGCAAGCCATAGCTGTTGAAGTTATTTTCCCAGACAATATGAGAGATTCAAATACACATCTTTATATTGTTATATACGTAGCTTAGTTTCACTTAATACCATTATTTAATCAGGAAAATCTACAGCAACAGAAAGAGAAGTTTTTACATGTAACAAACTGAAAATATCAGGATGCACAGCATCTATAAGGAACTGTTCTATATGAGTGAGGTGTGTGGAATCTTGGGAAGTACAGCTGTCTTGAAATGCAATATGTATGAAAAAAACTGTTCAATAGTAGCGAAACATGAGTAATATTGGGAATACAGCTATCTTGACATGCAGAATGTATGAAAATCTGTTCAATAATAGTGACACGTGCATAATATTGGGAATACAGCTATCTTGACGTGGTGTGCAAGATAAACTGTTCAATAAGAGTTAAACGTATAATAGACTCCTTTCCTAAGAAGTGCTAACATCTACCTCTCAAACAGGATTTATGAAAATAAGAAATGAATACAAAGGGAAAACAATCAACCTTAGTACCTTTATTGTTTCTTTTTTACTGTGTATCTAAAAATAAACTGACACTGAAACAGTTGAACATTACAATGGAGAAAGAATTAAATGTATTATGTAAAAAGTCAAATTTAATGGAAAATAAACTTGCAAATCTTGTGACTAGTGAACAGTATAAGTAGTTGGAAACAAAAAAATGGCATACACATTAACCCTTTTGGTGTGGTTGGTGACTACCTTCGACTTGAAGGCTCAGTGCGGCAGGCGACCTTCCTTTATTCCTGTTATTCTTATGTATTGAATTTAACATATATAGTATTGGGTACAATCACTGAATATTTCAGGGACTTTTGTTGAGTTATTGCTGAGATATCATGCTTTTAGTACTGATACCATAATTAGTTGAAGTGTCAAACATATTTTCAGCCCCATGCCAAACATTAAAAGTTGTTATTCAGTGCCGAAAGGGTTAATAAGAAAGAGATCCTAGCAGATACTCTGCAAATGGAGACATCCATAAAATGATATAAAGCAATGACAATAAATCAGTTATTTCAAATTATCTTCAAATAAATTATATATATATATTTTTCAAATTAAACAATATACTTCACCCAACATTTCCTTAAGGAACCCAAAATAATTTACAAAACCAATATTACAATATTTTAAATTTAGATAAGTACGACTCTGCTACTTTCCAAAAAATGTTTCCTTATGTGAAAAACTACATTAAACGAAATACTGTTCTGACACGAGATATAAAACTTTACTGAGTTCATATTCTTACTATTAAGCTATTCTTCTAATAAGTGCTTACTCCAGCAGATAAATTACTTCACCTGTTTTTTTTGGCTGCTTAGGAGCTGTATACATCAAAGATTGGCTATCATGATGTTGGGAAGTGCCATCAGAAAACATACTGGCCAGTCTAGATCTAACAAAAGCAATTCAGAAACAAATTTGTTATTACTTACTTGCTACTACCATATAATTGTATAGAAAAATTCTATACCATTGAAAACAAAAAATGAAATTATACACTTATACACTTAAAATCATAAATTATCTGCTATTTCTATAAATTCTACATTGAAGTTACTTTGTATGCCAGTTTTAAATAACAAATCAGAGACAGCTGCTATAGGAAACAGAACATTCTGTCAATTGCTGAAATCTGTATTAACTGGTATACATTTTTCATTAAATATTAATTTTCAATACCAAGATATACATAACGTTTATAAAAACACATGGGAATCTTTAATTGTTGAATTATATATGTGTACCTTTTACTACATGTCAGTGTTACATACTACACCACATGTAGCTGGTGTTAGAAACATGGGAATCTTTAATTGTTGAATTATATATTAATGTTACCTTTTACTACACGTCAGTGTTAAATACTACACCATACATAGCTGGTGTTAGAAACATGAAGAGATATATATTAACCTTTACTTTATTGACATGTGTGAACATAAGCTACTTAAATATTTTGTACCACAGGTAATGCTGGCATTGTCTTTACCCTGTCATAATTCCATATGGAATGACCAAAGCACAGTATCTAGATGTAAACAATAGTACTGTTTTGATATGAATTGTCTTCAGCTTGTCAAGCAGCAAGGTAGGCTAGGCTGTTAGTTTTGGCCAGGTTACAGAGAAGTAAGCTATGGATGATACTTATTTTCCAGGAAACTAATGAAGTACGAGTCTAGTTATCCACATGGTGAAGGAGGTCTCACAAGGTTTTTCATGGATAGGTGGATTTTGGTATGTACCCATAGAGATAGATATGACAATGACAGATGGAATTCCTGGTTTAGATAGGATCTGTCTGGTTGCTCTCATAATAAATCTGACCAGAAAGCACCAAGTTGGGTCCTGACTGAATACCCCAAGAGAGGCATACATGAATAATGGTGACAGACTAGAGAGGCACACCACTGATAAGTAAAATGATGATACACTATATGTAACTAGAAGGCACATATCTGACTACATAACTAATGGTGATACACTAGATATGAATAGAAAGGGCCACCTTTGACTATAAATGTATCATCAACCTTTGTACTGGAACTTTAATCTATGAATGGAGATTTTGTGTGTGTAATAGGTGAGCTGCAATTCTGTAAAAACATTCAATGAAAGACAGACCTGACCTGTGTACAGTTGACTATATAAATGTTAAAAAAGCACATCTTTGTGGAAAACAAGTTATGTTCCACAGTTTCCTTTGGCCAAGGTTTACTGTAGCTATACAGACAACACCATCCAGAGAAAAGGATTACCAGTGGATGGAACTTTCTTTCTGGCATACAATTGGTGTCTACAGTGTTTAGTAAGATCAAAACTGCAAGGTGTTCTTTATTTGTTGTGTTATCTGCATTAAGAAGCCATAACATACACAATTAGCAACTGCAATAACACTGCCACAGTTTCACTACTGTTGGCATCAGCATCCATGGATTTGGCAGCAGATGAAACTAAAGCTTGCTTTAGAGATAGGAATACTCACTCTTCTCAGTCCACTTAAAATATTCATCAGTTTTAACAAAATCACATAATGGCATAGTAATGTTTGAGTTAACTACAAAGCATAAATTGAAACACTGGACAACAAAACAGTTGTTACTAAAGAAATCTCAAATTATTTAGGGTAATTATTTCAAAACTGTAGTCAAAAGTTGTCCATGGCCTGTAGAGTATTGTAATATCTCAATAATATCAGCACTATGTGAAATACCATGCAATCATCTCACGTTATAAAAAGTTTTTGATAACACATCAAACATTAACTGTATCATACTGATATTAAAACTGCTAATAAACAAATGTTTAGTATAAAATTTGGTTAGCAGTAATTACAAAGAAGAAACTCCATAAAGAACTACAGTATGCCAACCAAACAAAGTTATGAAATGTGACTAAGCAAATTGGATTGTTGAATAAGGCTTTTAAAAAACTCAGGACAAGGAGACACGTGTTTAATTGGAAAATAACTTCTAAACCTGTATCATTAGATAAAAAAAAAGAAAGAAAAAACAACAAATTGTTTTCACAACAGGAAGTAAAAAACATTAAATCAACAGGATGATGAAATATATGTAGAGTCATACTAGCAAAATATTGATATCATATCACATTCAGAATTAAGGTGATACGTGTATGGAAGAATCATGTACAGGACAGAAGCCAATTGTACTGAATTATAGGCACATTAGAGGTTCATGTCACACTAAGAAAACTGAGGAAGAAAATGAATGAGCTGACAACATGTCCTAATGCAGATTCAAAGCCTTATTACTCTGAAAGAAATAACCAACTGAAAACAATGAACAGGAGTTATAAAATTGGTTTGTTTGAGTTTGTGAACAGCCAATTAAAAGGCCAAGAAACAGGTGTTGTAGATACATTTTTGGTTACACCTAAATCAACACTAATACTGTCCAAGTAACACAGATACTGTCCAAATATTAGAAATAGCAAAGTAAATGTAAACTACCAGAATTTCTTCAGTTAAATGTGTGTTTCATGCTACGTGGTGATAATTTATGTAGAGAAGAAGCCTGAAACTTTGTGAATATTATAACACCTACTTAACATTTTTTGTGGTAGAAGATTTTTCCATTTTTTGATTTCAGAGTTATACTAGAGAAGAGCAAGATGTATTTTTCAATTATTACAAGGAGAAGATTATTACTGATATTACTTGTTTACTGTTTGTTTTTGAAATAACATGAAACCACATCTAATTTTTTCTATTAGTTCATTATGCATCATTATTATTAATATATCAAGTTAAAGTGATCTAATATTACAAACACCTGTAATGCTTCTATTTAATATTTTTCTTATTTATCTTACCATGGTTGTAATATGGTAGTTTGATAAGTACATTAACTAGAAGAAACTGAGTTAATACATATTTTGACAATGAATATGAACAGAAGGTTTTGTAACAGTCATTATATGACAAAGTTGGGGCTGTTTAAATTAAATTAAATGGGTTAAACTATTCACTAAATATGTTCACAGTTTGTAATGCATCATTTCATACAGGTTTTCATAAAGTTATGAATGAACATTGTGCACGTCAGTAATATTTAAAAACCTTCCAAACTTCATATTTTAATAATCACGTCATCATCAACTTACCCTCCTTCAAAAGATAAATTGAAGTCTACATCTTCATCATCATCTGTGCCAAGTCCTCCCAATGAAAGCATTATACAGGTCTTAGTTGTTGAAATATTACTTTCTGTTTTAGAAAAACTACTGAAATATAACAAAAGATTTACATAAATTAAAACTTAATTTTAATGACGGATACTGTCAAGTTTTCTGTACTTTTTAAAATTATTGTTTCTATTGTTATTATGGCATATCTGTATAATAAAATTCAGTGATTGTGTTACATAACTTCTCTTGAATGAATGGTCACACCAACTTATAAATTGTACCAAACAAATCTTCTTGGCCCCAAGGTTTCCACACAAGTAAAGTTTTCACGCAGCTCCTTAAGGAACCCAGATATTATGTAAACTACTTTTAGCAGTTCCACTTAATTGAGCCCCAAATGGGGCAATGATTTACATTAGAATATGTAAACAACTAGCTCTACTAGTTCTAGTTATCATTTGTAACTTGGTTAAAGAAGTAAAATTTTTATACAATAATTTATTATAGTAAAGATCATCGAACTGAAAAAATCCAAAATACAGTCAAAGTACTAAACCTACATTATATACTCACACACAAAAAAACATTATATATATACGTGGGCCTATGGCCCATAAATTTACTAGTAAATATGACATTAGTTATGCATAGACAAGAACTAGTGTTAGTATAGCATGAGGGTAGTGATACAAATTATCATAAACTTGCAGCAATATACACTATAATATTAATAAGATAATACTGCTGTGTTGTAGTACTAATACAAAAATGAAGGTTACAGATAAATTCATAATGAATTTAAATCATAAGCAAATGAATTGCAAATTACAACAGGTTAATTCTGATTTCAGTGACTTATGACATTATTACTAACTAATCATACATACTTAATTTACAAATTATAACATATGTATATAACACTAGCCTTTGTTAGCATTACAGTTTTCAGTACTTACAATACAACTTTAGAACTTACATTGCATAATTGAGTTTGATAATACTAATAGTAGTAAATACTATTAGTAATAATAGTGAAGTTAACACACATACTCAAACTTAATCTAAAATGTTATATTTACCCAAGCTACAGAAGTTGTTTGATTTTCGTTTGCACTCTAAATACTTGTATTTGCACTTAGTACTAGTATTTAAAACACAATTATTAGTGTTAATGTTACTACACCTCCATGATGAAATGAAGTCACCTGATATGAAAGGAATCATTTACATTGATATGTGTATATACGGAGAGCGATCATTTATTATATGTCTTTAACTTCGAATCTTAGCAAATTTCTAAAAAATTATTTAAATTGTATTTAGCTATACGGACATAAAAATACACATCTGTTCATTTTTTATTGTACTAAAAAAAATATTAACGACATCCTGCTTGTTTGGTTTTTTTTAATTTCGCGCAAAGCTACTCGAGGGCTATCTGCGCTAGCCGTCCCTAATTTAGCAGTGTAAGACGAGAGGGAAGGCAGCCAGTCATCACCACCCACCGCCAACTCTTGGGCTACTGTTTCACCAACGAATAGTGGGATTGACCGTCACATTATAACGTCTCCACGGCTGAAAGGACGAGCATGTTTGGCGCGACAGGGATGCGAACCCGAGACCCTCAAATTACGAGTCGCACGCCTTAACCCACCTGACCATGCCGGGCCCAACATTCTGCATAAATGTTATCTATATTATACTAAATAGAATTATGAATTATGCTTTTGTACACTGCTTATTTATTATTTTTTCTATGGTTCGGTTAAACTATGATTCTTGGGATATCAAAGGGTTAACTCGACTTCAACCTAGACAACGTTGAAGCTGAATTCGAGTATGTTTGTATTATAAAGCTGATACAAGTTTATCCTATCGGTAACATACAGATATTAAAAATTGTGAGAAATTATGTAAATTAGTTAGTCACATAATATGTAATCTCGTGGTATAACCATAAATAAAAATATCCGATCTTAAACGAGTTAGTTTACGAGGTAAAGTTAAAAGAAATGATCGCTGATTTTCGCTCAATTTTGTTACTGATCTTGAAGTAGTTTAATTTGTTGTTATTTTTGCCCTCTTTAAATTCTTTTATTTATTGAAATTAATAACTTAGATATTTATGTTGTAATGTTTATTAATGTTTGTATCAAGTCGTGTCGGCATAGATTTACAAACAGTTTTTGTTCTTGTTTATAAATGTAAAAACGGCTGGTATGAATAAAGGAAGCTCTATGAGGAGCGAACAACGTTTCGAAGAATGTTCTCGTCATCACGGATTTTGTTCTTGTTGTTTATTTTGTAAATGATAACATTTGTTTTTCAAATTTTTTGAAACTTTTATTTTGGATTGTTGTGGTTATTGTTTAATATATTTGTTTTTTGTTTCACTCTTGTTGCAACGGGGTCTTCTCTTAAAACATAGTGATTATTTTCAAGAATTGTAAACTTTTATTTCTAAATTAATTTAACAAACTGAATTTTTTATCCTTATATATAATATAGGAAAATAAAATATAACCATAGATTTTGAGTTGACTTATTTCCAAAAGCCTAATTTCTTTATTTTATAACATTCGAAGTTTTCTAATAAACAGTGTCTTGAAAACCTATTTACCGCTATTAGTAAGGTCACATTATGATGAAATACAAATAACATTAATATTTTTTAAAGAATATGCTTTTATTCAAATCTCTAGTGATGAAACTTAACAATATTCTGTGCGAAAGAGAATGAACATCAGCTAAACCTTCAAAAAATATTTAATCAAAATTTACTGATTGCATAAGTATCAATCCCCATAAGTCAGTACCTCGTAAAAGCACATGGTAGAAAGTAATGCTATGAGACTTTTTGCATAGGTCTCTGCCAGTTTTGCGCAAAGGGATGATGTAATTCTTGTCCATTCTTTCTGATAAAATTGCTTTGATTCTGACAATTTTGTTGACTATTATTGATGGACTGCAATCTTAAAGTCTCGCCAAAATTTTTCTATTGAATTCAAGTCAGAACTATGACTCGATCACTCCTGGACATTCACTTTTTCTTTTAAAACTACTACATTATGGCTTTGACTTTGTGGTTTGGGTCAATGTCTTGCTGAAATGCGAATATTCGACCCAATTTCAGATTCTTGGCTGTTTCAAGCAGGATCTACTTTATGACTCGCCTGTATTTTGTACCATCCATTTCCCCTACATCCTGTCAAGCTTCTTAACCCCTGCTGTTGAGAATTATCCCAATAACATGATGCTGCTACCACCATACTTGATAGCTGGGATGGTGTTGATTGGGTAGCGTCTTATATTTGGCTTTGGCCCGACATAAGAGTTTGAATTTCGAAAAAAAAAAAATTTTGTCTTGTCAAGCCACAAAGCCTTCTATTATATATTTGTGGTATTATTTAGATGTTTCACAAATCCCATAGAAGTTTTCAGATGATTATTTTTTCAGTAATGGCTTTTTTCTTACACTCGCCTATAAAGTCCATCTTTATGTAGATACCAGGATATTGTCGATATATGGACATTGACTTCTATCTCAGACAAAGAACTTTACAAATCTTTTAAAGTCACTGTGGCTTTTACAGTGGGATCCTTAACCAGTTTCTTTCTTACCCAGCTGCTTAGTTTGAAAGAGCAACATGATCTTCTAGAAACTGGTTGGTATGAAACGCATTCCACTTCTTAATGATGGACTTCATCATATTCAAAACACAATCAACAACTTTGAAATTTTCTTGCAACTTTCACCTGATCTATGCTTCTCTATCAAGTTTATCCCTGACTTGTTTGGAGAGCTTCAGGGTTGATTCATCGTTTCAGTATGTGAGTTGTGCCTGGAATAAATATATCACTCTGAAGACGAGTTAAACCTCTTTCATTACACACAGAAAGATACTATTACAATAATTTTGGGATTTTCCAAACAAAGCTTTTGCATCTGAATTAATTCAAGGCTTCTACAGCAAAATAGTTAAATACGTATGTAGTTGAAAATATTCTAATTTTCTCTGTAAGTTAGATTTAAAGTAGACCGTGTAGATTTTATTATTGCAAACTCAGATGGTAGCAAAATTTCTTATCTTTGCATGGGAAGTGAATACTTCTGCAAGGAACTGTAGGTGATTTGTTTCCTTCCACTAAGTAATATAAATGAATAAATATTGTTACGAAATTTTTTGTTAGTGTTCATGTTTATGTCAAAACAATACAAGTGTGCAGTCATGTCGAGAAAACCCACTTGTAGAGAAATATATATGTAAAAACGGCTCGTTTGGGTTGAAAAAATATTTTACATAGAAGAGCGAACAACGTTTCGACCTTCTTTGGTCATCGTCAGGTTCACAAAGAAAGAGGTAACTGACCGGAAGCTGACCACATGTTTGAAAGGGGTTGTGTAACTGAGTGTCGGAATGTAGAGGGCGGTGTTAGATGTTTGAGTATATAATTTATTTATTTTATTATATTAATATAGGTATAAAGGCGTTCCTTTATATTGGTTTAATTTGGGTTTAAGATGTTGTATAAGTAAGGCTTCGTTAATTTTGCGTTTGTTTATGTTTGTTTCTTTGTTTAGTATTTGAGTCTTTTCTATGGTTATGTTGTGTTTATTTGACTTGCAGTGTTCGAAAACGTGTGAAGGTGACTTTTTATGTTCTTTGAATCTGGTTTCCATTTTTCTACTTGTTTCTCCAATATAGAAGTCGTGGCAGTTATCAGATTGTATTTTATAAATAATGTTGGTGTTGTGTTTGTCAGTGTAGTTTTTACATAGTATAGACCTCAGTTTTGTGTCTGGTTTTTGAATAAATTTGGTATTAACTGGAATGTCATATTTTGTTACTAGTTTTTGCCAAATGTTGGTTACTTGTCTGCTGATGTCAGGAATATATGGCATGCAGCAGTATATGGTTTCGTGATTTTTTGATTCTTGAGATATATTTACTTTTGTTGGTTGATTTTGCTTTCTGTCTAGGTGTGTGCGTATAATATTTTCTACGGTTTGTGGAGGAAACTTATTGATGTTGATGAAGTATTGTTTTATTTTGTCTAATTCATCGTTAATTTTATCTGGTGAGCATAGTTTTATGGCTGTGTTTATTTGGTTTCTTAGTATGTTGAGTTTTTGTTTTGTTTCATGTGCTGAGTCCGAAGGAATGTATAGTCCAGTATGGGTGATTTTTCGGTGGATTTCTGTTTTGAATTGTGTGTCAGTTCTTGTAATTTTGAGGTTAAGAAATGATATTTGATTGCTTTCTTCCTGTTCACATGTGAAGTTAATGTTGGGATGTATAGAGTTAATGTGATTGAAAAATTAAGTATGTGTTCTGTAGATTTGAATCCCGCAACCGTGTCATCTACATATCTGTACCAGTATAGTGGTGGATGTAATGCTGTGTTAATTGCTTGTGTTTCAACTTGTGTCATAAAAATATTGGCTAGAACTGGTGATACTGGGTTGCCCATGCTTAGGCCATTTGTTTGTATATAGTTGTGGTTGTTGAACATGAAGTTTGTCTTTATCGTGGTGAATTCTATGAGGGTTGCTAATTGGTTGCTTGGAATGTCTATAGTTGTGTTAGGGTCTCGGATATAGAGTTCTAAGGCTATCTTGCAGGCTTCAGTGGTTGGAACTTCTGTAAAGAGGGATATAACATCGAAACTGGCCATTAAGGCTTTATGATTAAGTTGATTTAGATTAGACTTGAAATTAAAAGAGTCTTTGATGAATGAGCTGGCTGATGTTACATATTTGGAGAATGCCCATGCTATGTATTTACCAAGATTGTAATTAAACGATTCATATGTGGACATTATTGGTCGTAATGGACAATCTGGTTTATGAGGTTTGGGGATGCCGTATATTTGTGGTGTGCGTGAGTCAGTTTTACGTAGGTAGGAATAAAGTGTTTGTGAAATTGTGTTGGCTTTTTTCATTTTTTAGTAGTATTTTGTTCAGTTGCGTCTCGTGTGTCTTTGTTGGATTTGTGTGTATTGGTTTAAATTTGTTCGTGTCTGATAGGATGTTCTTCATTTTTTTGATGTATTCATTCGTGTTCATTATGACTATAGCGTTACCTTTATCTGCTTTTAGAATTTTTATGTTTTTGTCTTGTTTTAGGTTTTTAATGGAATTAATGTCTCTTTTTGTAAGATTGTTTTTTAGTTTTCTGTTTTGTGAAATTATGTTAATGGTTTTGTGAGAAAATTCTTTGAAAAAATCGTTTAAGATGTTGTTTTTAGGTGTTTCTGGAAAATATAAATTTTTAATTTTACCTGGGAAGTTTGGCTGTTGGATGTCAATAAAATTATATAAGTTGTCTTTTTTCTGTTGGTTGTTTTTGGTTCTTTCCTTGTTTTTGTTCTCTGTAGAAAGTATCATAAGTCTCCTGGCTAGGTCTTCTAAACATGTTTTGATTTCTATGGTTGGAATGTACCTAGGTGCTATTGTGAAGTTGAGTCCTTTGTTAAGTAGTTGTTTCTCGTCTGTGTTTAATTGTTGGTCGGATCTGTTAATTATGAGGTTAGTCAACGGTTTGTCGTTTTGGTGTCGTTTCTGTTGTTTGCATCTTAGTTTTTCTAGTTTTTTGTTGTGGCAGATCTTTTTGTCTCTGTCGTTCTTAGTATTGATTTGGTTTATGTTTCGTTGTATAAGTCCGTAAATCTCTGTTTAATGCAGCATGCCAGTTGATGGTCTAGTTCTTCAAAGAACTGCATGACTTACAAAAACAAAAAATGAACCTAGACAAATAAGCAGACAAATAACCAACATTTGGCAAAAACTAGTAACAAAATATGACATTCCAGTTAATACCAAATTTATTCAAAAAACCAGACACAAAACTGAGGTCTATACTATGTAAAAACTACACTGACAAACACAACACCAACATTATTTATAAAATACAATCTGATAACTGCCACGACTTCTATATTGGAGAAACAAGTAGAAAAATGGAAACCAGATTCAAAGAACATAAAAAGTCACCTTCACACGTTTTCGAACACTGCAAGTCAAATAAACACAACATAACCATAGAAAAGACTCAAATACTAAACAAAGAAACAAACATAAACAAACGCAAAATTAAAGAAGCCTTACTTATACAACAACTTAAACCCAAAATAAACCAATATAAAGGAACGCCTTTATACCTATATTAATATAATAAAATAAATAAATTATATACTCAAACATCTAACACCGCCCTCTACATTCCGACACTCAGTTACACAACCCCTTCCAAACATGTGGTCAGCTTCCGGTCAGTTACCTCTTTCTTTGTGAACCTGACGATGACCAAAGAAGGTCGATACGTTGTTCGCTCTTCTATGTAAAATATTTTCTCAACCCAAACGTTTTTGCATATATAATACAAGTATGCGTGGATGTCAATAAGCGACATTCTTCTGCTTTTTTGTTAAGAAGAATTGGAGAGGATATGATTGAGAAGTTTAAAATTGTAAAGGGAATTGATAATATTGGTTTATAGCCTTTTTTTCGTATTTAATAATGAAAATGGTAAAACTAGAGATAAAATTAAATTTTGGCAGAAGGAACTTTCTTCAGTTAATGTAGCTTTATCTTTCTGCCATGATGGGGTGGTTCTCAGAACAAGCGCTTTATCTTTCTGCCATGATGGGGTGGTTCTCAGAACAAGTTATCTTCATACATGATAGATGCCGCTGATTTAAGAAAGTTTAGCAGGAAACGTGATAAATATTTGAATAATAAGAACTGGCTTTTAGCTGTTTTTATGTTTAGTTATGTTAATGCATGTTATTGGCCTTTAACGTTATATTTAAGATAAACCACGATAATATGGTTGCTTGTGACTGATTGTCATTTGCTTGTTGTTTTTGAGATTTAGATTTAAACCAAGATATTTTTGTATTTGTCAATGATAGCTGTGTGTTTTTACTAATATTCATATTTTAACGAAGACAATGTAATTTTTTGTTAATAAATGTACATATTTGCTGTTTTTGATATTCGTATTTAAACCAAGACCTTGGGGTTAGTGTCAATACGCTTCATTTGCCTTTTTTTTTTTTAGTTTGCATTTTTGAATTATTAAAGAATTGTGTTTGAAAACGAGCGTTATCTATTCGCGTTTTCGTTAATATTGAAATTCAAACCACATATTTTCGAGACAGCCGATATGAGTATTAGCGCTTTAATTAAAATAAAGTACAGAACAGAAAAAAAACAACAACCTAAAGATGACCTAACAACATTGTTTTGTACTTTATTTAAAGTACGGATACTTATACATCTTGAGAATACATTTTCACTTCAAGTGGGTTACTCATTATTACGTATATTCAAACCAGTGAGACTTTGTCATGATCGCCATCTATCTGCAATTTTTAGCTTGCTGAAGGAAAGACAATTAACGTCTGTTTTGTAAAATTCATGAATGGTAGGCAAAAGTTCATAGCGGTAGATTTGTTCAAAATGTTACCAAACATAGAAGCTTCTAGATCGGAATGTTTTTCTTTATTTTCACTTTCTTACAATTACGAGATGGAAAAAGTATGTGTGGAACAACAAAGTGTTCCTTTATTTATATGTCCAGAATTCACGTCAGACTATAGCCTGTAAGTTAAATCGAAGTACTACATGCCCTTTATTGTTGTTTTTCTTTTATTCACACAAGACAAAAACTTGGTGGGTGCTTTTTCTCTTTTCAGTGGTGCGAAACTGAGAATTGGATGTGAGTGCTGAAACAGCGAATATTATTTTTGTTTTATAGTCACAAAAGATTAATGTGGGTTCTTGAGTGTTAAAATAATGAGAGTTTTTGTTTTACAGTCAGACAAGTATATATCTTTTACTCGTTGAAAGTAGTCTATTGGCGAAGTTTTGATGTATAATGACCAGATGTTTAGAAAACATTTTGATGCCTCTTGAACTACTGACTAAGCCAGTTTTGGATGTCTGTCATTATGGAACACCTAAAGGAAATCAGGTGGATTTGAAATGACCTAGAAACTCTAGCACTTTGGAATGCTAGAGTGTGCTTCTTCAGGATTCGAAGGAGTGAATGTTTGAACAATGTATTGATGATACTAGCGTAATGATTATACGAAGTATCACAAACAATCAAAATTATGACGACTAAGTGGGTTCTGTTAATAATAATGCATGTCACAATCAGTCTTCAATGAATAAGTTAATTTGCAGAGGAATGGTAAATGACGTTATGATCATTAACGAATATTTCAGGAACAGATCTTGGCAACTGACTACTGTGCAGTAGTAGCTGTCTATTCAAGTCATATAACCTTGAACGGCGTGAACTGTTAACAATAAAGGGAATGAATGTTGTAATGTTGATCATTCAGTTTCTCACGTGCTAGGCAGATATACGGCAGTTTTCGTTATGATAACAAAGTTCACTTTTTCAGCACACAAGATATGACAAAACGACAAAAATTAACCATAAGAGAAAACATTGCTAAACGTTGCATGCAAGGTAATTTTGACTGCGATTTCTCATTTTTGGACGCAGTATACTTTCACGAGGTCTAAAACTTTGTTAGTAGTGTAAGATAATAATTTATTTGTATTTGTAAAATATCGGTTTTTCAATCATAATCAAATTGTTACTGACAAAATGAAAGGTTTTAGCTTGAAACGATTTCGGAAATAGATGTTCATTAGCGCAATGTATCTAATGATTACTGACCAGATGGCGTGCTTTAGGGGATACCAAGGAAGATAAAATGAATTAATTTCAAGTGATGTCATCCGAATTAAAAGAGGTGTGAGGCAACTATGTGTCTTTGAACTTCGTTTGTACAATTGTACAATGAGAAAATCCTGACAGAGATCGAGGATTTACAAGGACTAATCGTTAGCGGACAGGGTTTGAACAACTTACGTTTTACTGACAACACAGTTTTAATAGCTGATTCAGAAGAGCAACTGTATGAAAATTAGATAAAGTTGTTTGTGAAACGAGAAGAAAATAAGTATTAATTGTAGGAAAACAGAATACAAAGTAATTTATAAAAAGGAAGTCATTCCTGTATACAGTAACATAGATAAGACAGGTGAATACTTTGGAAGACTGGATAACATCAGATGGTAAATGTAGTCATAAAATAAACGGATAATGAAGATGGTAAAATACGTAATTCTGTAAATAAAAAATACAGAAAAATGGTAAAAATTTATATAGGAGCAAAGCTAAGTATTTTGGGCTCTTAAGTTGCACCAGTTCTCATGAATGTATCATAATCTTGGACAATATCGTCAATTATGGAAAAATGAATTGAAGAAATTATATTATGGTTCTTAAATCAGATCTTGAAGATATGTTAAATAAGTTACAACGTAAGTTAAGTTCTTTTGTTAAGAGTAAAACAGAAGATATGTTAGATAAGTTACACCGGAAGTTGAGTTGTTTTGTTAAAAGCATAAAAACAAAATATATTGGATAAGTTACACTGTAAGATAAGTTCTTTTGTTAAGAGCAAAACGAAGCAACAGACAATTATCATAAAACAATAGTTGGAGTTTCTAGAACATGTTATGAGGAAAGAAAAAATGAAAGTGTGGACACGACTGGAAAGACTGAAGAGAGGAGAGACCATGGAAGACATAGGTTGTCTTATGTGAAGAGTCTATCCAAATTAATGAATATATCGATATTATAAACTATACGATTATACTAATTATTACTGACCAACCAAATTTTTTAGCTCGTTGGTTTTACTTTAGAAAGGATGGTCTTTTACAATATAGTCACTAATTATTACTGACCAAACAAAATGTGTTAGCTCAGTGGTTTTATTTTAGGAAGGATGGTCTTTTAGAATATAGTCACTAATTATTACTGACCAAACAAAGTGTGTTAGCTCAGTGGTTTTATTTTAGGAAAGATGGTCTTTTACAATATAGACACTAATTATTACTGACCAAGCAAAATGTGTTAGCTCAGTGGTTTTATTTTAGGAAGGATGGTCTTTCAGAATATAGTCACTAATTATTACTGACCAACCAAATTTTTTAGCTCGTTGGTTTTACTTTAGAAAGGATGGTCTTTTACAATATAGTCACTAATTATTACTGACCAAACAAAATGTGTTAGCTCAGTGGTTTTATTTTAGGAAGGATGGTCTTTTTTAATATAATCACTAATTATTGCTGACCAAGCAAAATGTGTTAGCTCAGTGGTTTAATTTTAGGAAGGATGGTCTTTTACAATATAGTAACTAATTATTACTGACCAAACAAAATGTGTTAGCTCAGTGGTTTTATTTTAGGAAGGATGGTCTTTTTTAATATAATCACTAATTATTGCTGACCAAGCAAAATGTGTTAGCTCAGTGGTTTTATTTTAGGAAGGATGGTCTTTTTGAATATAGTCACTAATTATTACTGACAAAATAAAGTGTGTTAGCTTGATGGTTTTATTTTAGGAAGGATGGTCTATCAGTATATGGTGAATAATTATCACTGACCAAGCAAAATGTGTTCGCTCAGTGGTTTTATTTTAGGAAGGATGGTCTTTTAGAATATAGTCACTAATTACTACTGACCAAACGAAGCTTGGCGATTTTATTTTAGGAAGGATGGTCTTTTAGAATATGGTCACTAATTATTACCGACCATGTGAAATGTTTTAGCTTGAGATGATTTTATGGGAAATGTAGTTCCCTAATAGAGATCCACTAACTTTATCCATCATTTTTCAATGTACAATGAAAATTTAATAGCACTAGATAATTAACATCCAAATATCAAATCATTCTTGAACATGACTATAATTATAAGTTCCAGTTTAAGTATGTTAGTAGCTCCTAATCAGTAATGCAGCTTTTTTTTTTTTACAGCCATTTCTCACCTCTTAAGTTGTGTTAAATTAAGCAGTGAGGTTCTTAACGGCTGGTTCTCTTACAGCCATCTCTCGCTTTCAAAGTTCTGTTAGGCTTCATAATTCCTATCGTTCTATACAGTGGGATACTAAACGTTATCTACTTAGATACTGTTATCTTTATTACAAAGTAAGAGGAGCTGTTATACCTAATAGAACCTTCTTTTCAAACACTTTGTTGCTTGTGATAAGATAAGAGTATGCATTGTTTAAGTAGTTATAACAAAAGATGAACGTTCGCATTGTTTTGTTATAACAAAATTTTCGAACTTAATCTAAATTCCTAAACTGCTTCGTAAAACGACCTCTCGTTATCAATAAAGCAAACGACATTGAACCAATCAGAGTTTAATTGACAATGTTAAAGACAGTTAAGTATGTGTTCCAATTGTACCTTGTTACTATTAGTGCAAAATTCTTGAACTCGACCCCGGTACCAAAGTACCAACACAATGCTTTTAATCTATTTATAATTTTATGGTGGTAGTTGTTATTATGTTGATGAACTTAAACTGAATTTTATGTTAATTTTGATGCTATTGAGATGATATCATACAAAATTTTACATTAACGATACTACAAATATCGGCTGCTGTGACAAGTTACCTGCTACAAAGTTCTGTTACAACAGTAGAGTTTCGTAACGGTTAGTTATTTTTTAGTCTCATCTAACCTTTTACAAACTTCTGTTACAACATTGTAGATTCGTATTTGGCAGTTACTTCTCTATTGGAAGTCTTTGAACACAACACACCTGTTAAGTTCTTTTACAACAGTGAAGTTCGTAATGGATGGTTTTTTTAAAGCCATGCCTCATCCTCTCAGTCCTGTTACAACAGTGAACTTTGTATCTGCTTTTCTTTTTACAGCCATTTCTCACCTCTTAAGTTGTGTTAAATTAAACAGGGAGGTTCTTAACGGCTGGTTTTCTTACAGCCATCTCTCGCTTTCAAAGTTCTGTTAGGCTTCAGAATTCCTATCGTTCTATACAGTGGGATACTAAACGTTATCCCATAGTCTTACCAGTAAAAGGTTTCCACATTCTTTCACAGTCTTATATCTTTTAACTCAGCATTTTAGAGAAAAGAAAGTATTAAAAGTTCACATTCAATATTTTAAATTTCTATTCTAGATTGGGATTCCTACTGGAAGGAAACAGAAGTCTGAACAGCAGACATGAATATAATGATCATGCAAGTATGTATGTTTTATCACAATTCTTTACTAAAACTAAATACAACATTGGGAAGTAAACACACAATAATTTAAGTTTACCTAACTTATTATTGAGTCTCCCGCTGGGACAGCGGTAAGTCTACGAATTTACAACGCTAAAATCAATGGTTCGATTTCCTTCGGTTGACGCAGCAGATATCCCGATGTGGTTTTGTTATCCTAGTGTTTATATGGTGAACACGTTACAAAAAGAAGTGGTTTACTGAATTTAGTTTTCGAAATCTTTCTCAGTTAACCTAATTTGTTTAGCTGTTAGCAAGAACCAAGAAAATCACATCCAAATGTACAAACGTCTTGGGTCGTCTGACCAATTTTCAATATTTATTGTTGTTACTTATTACAGTATTATTTGTTTAGAATGAGCCAGTAACTTGTATACTTTCTAATAGAAATGTTTTCATGAATCCATCATTGAAAGCAGATCTCTAGCTTTATTAGACGTTGCATTATAATACTAAAAAATGGAATAAGTGATGTCTTAAAGGTCAAATTAAATATTATTACATGAGTGTGTGCTTTCTTATAGCAAAGCCACATAGGGCTATCTGCTGAGCCCAACGAGGGGGATCGAACCCCTGATTTTAGCGTCTTAAATCCGTGGATTTACCGCTGTACTAGCGGGAGACATTATTACATGAGAAACTCCAGGTAATTCTGCTCTAATAATTTGCATTCTGTTGTTCATATACACTGCTGGCCAAAATCTTAAGGCCAATGAACATAAAGAAAAAATATGCATTTTGCGATGTTAGACTCAACCACTTATTTGAGTAGAGCTTCGAAAGATAAAAATAATAAAAAGGAAAATAAAAATAAACTTTTTTAGCATTTAATAGGGGAAAGTGTGAACACTATGAAATTAGCCTAATTACTAGCTGGTCAAAAGTTTAAGACCATACCAAAAAAAGTTCTAAACAGAGTAAGAAATACCCAACAAAAGGTCTCAGTAGTGAGTTGCACGGTCGTCATTGCGAATAATTTCAGAGATTTACTTTGGCATGGTCGATATAAGCGTTTGCAGAAGGCTGAATGGAATGTTATTCCAAGTGGTGAAGATGGCTTCATGAAGATCATGCACTGTTTGGTATTGACGTCCATTTCTATAGACTTCCCTTGCCATCCACTCCCAAACATTTTAAATGGGGTTCAGTTCGGACGAACATGCTGGATGGTCCAAAAGAATCACGTTATTTGCCATAAAAAAGTTCTGTGGGCATTGTGGATTGCAGCATTGTCCTGCTGAAAGATCCAGTCATTTCCACACAATCAAGGGCCTTCAGTCAATAAGGATTCTCTCTCCAATATGCCAATGTAACCAGCTGCTGTTTGACACCCCTGTATAACCTAAAGCTCCATTGTTCCATGAAAGGAGAAAGCACCCCAGATCATGATGGAACCTCCTCCACTGTGTCGTGTAGAAAATTTCTCCGGTGGGATATTCTTATCGTGCCAGTAAAGTTGGAAGCCATCTAGACCATCCAGGTTAAATTTTTTCTCATCAGAGAACAAAACCTTCGTCCACTTTTCTACGTCCCATTTTTGGTGCTTCTCAGCAAAGTTTAACCGAGTTGTTTCGTGGTGTGGAAGGAAGCGTGGCCTTTGAAGACATTTACAGTTTTTAAAGTCTTTCTCTCGTAGATGCTGTCTTATTGTTCTTAAGCTGCATTCTGCGTCCATAAGGTCCTTAATCTGGTTCGACCATCGTCTGGTGTCTTGCCGGACAACCCGGCGAAATTTCCTTGGGCTGACCACTTGAAATTCTAGTTCCGTATCCCTCAGGGTCTTTTAAGAAATTTACATCAGCAGTTTTACTTCACCCAATCTCACCAGCGATGACACGTTGAAAGAGATCTTGCTTTTGCAGCTCGACAACACTGCCACGTTCAAACTTTGTCAACTTTTTAACCTTTGCCATGTTTTTACCCAATGTAACACAGGAGATGTCAGTGGGAGATGTTGACAACGCTAATGCTTGAACACAAATAACTAAATTTCGTTACGTGTTTACCTATTAACGCTTCGTTTCAGTATGGTCTTAAACTTTTGACCAGCTAGTATATAGGCTAATTTCATAGGTTCACATTTTCCCTATTAAATGCTAAAAAAGCTTTTTATTTTTATCTTCCCTTTTCTTATTTTCATATTTCGAAGCTCTACTCAAATAAGTGGTTGAGTCTAACAACGTAAAATGCATATTTTTTCTTTATCTTTATTGGCCTTAAGATTTTGACCAGCAGTGTATATAAACTCTATTGTGCACAGTCGAATGCTTTACGATATCTTTCTTTCGCTTTTTGTTTTGATATCATGACGGATCGTGTATTGTTCCTAAGGGCTTTGTGGGAATAACTTATTTCTCAAAACCATAACAAGTTCTGTGAAATGTTTAGTGTTTATCAAACGATCTCTTCTGTTTACACGATTTTTTGAAGTTTTCCACCCACATGTTCTTTACTGGTTATAAAACAGGCAACAGTATTGGCCACTTCATTCCCGACACATGATTACCTGGTTTAAATCAGGCGACAGTTCTCCATTCCCGATAAATGATTACCTGGTTAAATCAGGCGACAGTTCTGGCCACTCCATTCCCGATACATAAATACCTGGTTTAAATCAGGCGACAGTACTGACCACTTCATTCCCGATACATACTTACCTGGTTTCAATCAGGTGACAGTACTGGCCACTCCATTCCCGATACATAATTACCTGGTTTAAATCAGGCGACAGTACTGGCCACTCCATTCCCGATAAATAATTACCTGGTTTAAATCAGGCGACAGTACTGGCCACTCCATTTCCGATACATGATTACCTGGTTTAAATCAGGCGACAGTACTGGCCACTTCATTTCCGATATATGATTACCTGGTTTAAATCAGGCGACAGTTCTCCATTCCCGATAAATGATTACCTGGTTTAAATCAGGCGACAGTACTGGCCACTCCATTCCCGATACATGATTACCTGGTTTAAATCAGGCGACAGTACTGGCCACTCCATTCCCGATACATGATTACCTGGTTTAAATCAGGCGACAGTACTGGCCACTCCATTCCCGATACATGATTACCCGGTTTAAATCAGGCGACAGTTCTGGCCACTCCATTCCCGATACATGATTACCCTGTTGAAATCAGGCGACAGTACTGGCCACTCCATTCCCGATACATGGTTACCCGGTTTAAATCAGGCGACAGTACTGGCCACTCCATTCCCGATACATCATTACCTGGTTTAAATCAGGCGACAGTACTGGCCACTCCATTCCCGATACATGATTATCCGGTTTAAATCAGGCGACAGTACTGGCCACTCCATTCCCGATACATAATTACCCGGTTTAAATCAGGCGACAATTCTGGCCACTCCATTCCCGATACATGATTACCCGGTTTAAATCAGGCGACAGTACTGGCCACTCCATTCCCGATACATAATTACCCGGTTTAAAACAGGCGACAGTACTGGCCACTCCATTCCCGATACATGATTACCTGGTTTAACTCAGGTGAATAAAAAGAACACTCTATTTTCAATACATGATTTTCTGTGTTTGACTGTTGTGGCCTGATGGAATGGAATATTATTCACCGTTGTGAACGAGTTCTCTGTGTACTATTAATTAAATATTTTTCTCCTTTGGGATTGAATATTATTTATCTGGAATAAAGCATCTTGTGACGGTTTTAATAAAAGTTCTTCCTGACCAGAATAACTTAACATTCATTGAATCGTTTACAATAATGGAAAGGTCAAATTCTTTCACAGACCCGGAACTTCATGTCATAATAGACATTGGTTTCTTCATGGTGCCTAACGCAGATGCTCTCCTGTATGGTTAGACACACAAAGCATCTTCAATCGACATGTGTTCCACGGTAATCTTGTTATACACTGCATCTCTTTGTGAAACTAGGTTTATGTTGTGGTACTTATGACAATCCATTACACACATACATCTTTATGACAACGTAACAAGTAATATGTTAAAGGTCAATTCATGATTTATATTTCAACGAGTCTGTATCCATCTTGATTTGCAAATGACAACGTTTAATCATGAAATACGCTGGGAAAAATACTTACTTCCAAAACAAAACTCAAAAATTTAATATTCTACGTAGGATTGATTATCGTATGTAATAGATGAATTAAAAATGTCACAAACTGTTGCTGAAGTAACACAGTATTTAAAGTTATTTACATGTTTTGTTAACAGCAATTTTCTAAAACTTCGTTGTTTACTTTTAATACAGATGTTCTTTACGACTGATGTCGAAGTGACGATACTCTTCGAAGGGTGGAGAGTAAAGAATGCAGGAGGTGAATAAAAAGTGAAGAGTAGAATGTAGGTAGTCAGTAAATAATTGTAAGTTACAGGACATGTGAAGAGAAGAATGTAGGTAGTCAGTAAATAATTGTAAGTTACAGGACATGTGAAGAGTAGAATGTAGGTAGTCAGTAAATAATTGTAAGTTACAGGACATGTGAAGAGAAAAATGTAGGTAGTCAGTAAATAATTGTAAGTTACAGGACATGTGAAGAGAAGAATGTAGGTGGTGAGTAAATAATTGTAAGTTACAGGACACGTGAAGAGAAGAATGTAGGTGGTGAGTAAATAATTGTAAGTTACAGGATACGTGAAGAGAAGAATGTAGGTGGTGAGTAAATAATTGTAAGTTACAGGACACATGAAGAGAAGAATGTAGGTAGTCAGTAAATAATTGTAAGTTACAGGACACGTGAAGAGAAGAATGTAGGTGGTGAGTAAATAATTGCAAGTTACAGGACACATGAAGAGAAGAATGTAGGTAGTCAGTAAATAATTGTAAGTTACAGGACACGTGAAGAGAAGAATGTAGGTGGTCAGTAAATAATTGTAAGTTACAGGACATGTGAAGAGAAGAATGTAGGTGGTGAGTAAATAATTGTAAGTTACAGGACACATGAAGAGAAGAATGTAGGTGGTGAGTAAATAATTGTAAGTTACAGGACACGTGAAGAGAAGAATGTAGGTGGTGAGTAAATAATTGTAAGTTACAGGACATGTGAAGAGAAGAATGTAGGTGGTGAGTAAATAATTGTAAGTTACAGGACACATGAAGAGAAGAATGTAGGTAGTCAGTAAATAATTGTAAGTTACAGGACATGCGAAGAGAAGAATGTAGGTGGTGAGTAAATAATTGTAAGTTACAGGACACGTGAAGAGTAGAATATAGGTGGTGATTAAATAATTGTAAGTTACAGGACACGTGAAGGGTAGAATGTGGGTAGTTAGTAAATAATTTTAAGTTACATGACACGTGAAGAGTAGATTATAGTTGTGAGTAAATAATTGTAAGTTACAGGACACTTGAGGAGCACCATGTAGCTGGTAAATAAAATATTCTTGGTGGCAGGGCACTTGTAGAGTAAAATATAGGCAGTCAGTGAATAATTATAAGTTACAGGACATTGAAGAGTAGAATGTGGGTGGTGAGTAATTTTTTCCGATATCAACTCTTACGGTCCCCCATGATCAGGTGATTAAGGTACTCAGTTCGTAATATGAGGGTCGCGGGTGTGAATATCCGTCATACGAAATATGCTCGCCCTCTCAGCCCTGGGGATGTTATAATGTTATTGTAAATCCCACTGTTCCTTGGTAAAAGAGTAGCCCATGAATTGGCTGTGGGTGGTTATGTCTAACTGCCTTTCCTTTAGTCTTATAGTGATGAATTAGGGACGGCTAGCGCAGATAGTCCTCGTGTAGCTTTGTGAGAAATTAAAACCAAACACACAAACTATCTGCTCTTAAACTTTAGAGCGGTGTGTTTTAAACATTTTCTCTCTGGTGTAACTCAAACAAACCTTATGATTTAAAATGCTAGAACCGTCGGTTTTTGATTTCCGTGGGTGGTAACAACAGATAGCCCAATGTGGCTGTATTATAAAACATACTCACGTATTTAAAATGCTTGTCTACTTGAAAAGATGATCTGAAGATGAATACATTACAATAATCCAATCAGATATTTTAAAAGAAAATTACCAAATAAATGATAAAGTAAATATTGATAAAACAATGTACGCCTGGCTATCAAATACTCTGCATGTTCAGTGTAATCTGCTACTCCTTATTGTAGTTTTTTTTCCAAATACTCTGCATGTTCAGTGTAATCTGCTACTCCTTATTATAGTTTTTTTTCCCAAGTGTTTAGAAAATAAATTTATGTATTTTTGAAATATTTAACTAAATTTGATTCAGATTATGATGTTAGTTGAACCATCTACACAACCAGTAACATGTCACCTTTATTCCAGAACTAATTGGGTCAGCGATATTTGTTTTTCTTCTGGCTGCATTTTACGAATGGTTAAAGTACTTCCGAGAATACTTGTTCCGTAAAGACAATCCTGATGATCTGAATGAACAAAGACCTCTCATGTGAGTTGTACGGAATTTACATTGAAATATATACAAAATATATATTGCTTTGAGAACAGTATTAGCGATACAAAAAAAGCATGGTAAAATCTCCCAAGAAATTTATAGTAAACAAAACAAGTGAGTCAGACCTAAAAACATAACAAAGAAAGTCAAATCGAAGTAGTAAATATTACAACAGCACAATAAACAAGGAGCACGAGATAAAATTCGCATCAAAAATTGAATAATAAGTGGAGTTGTTTATAACCTGACAACGAATAATACATTTAGCAAAAGAATGAAAACATATTCAACAAAAGTCGGATGAAAGTATATTAACAACAAAATAGTTGTTGTACATTCTGTTGTTTGTGTCCTGTATTAACTGTGCAACAACCATAACCACCTTTACAATCTTCTCTCCTTGCCTTACGTAACTGTGGGCCCGGCATGGCCAAGCGCGTAAGGCGTGCGACTCATAATCTGAGGGTCGCGGGTTCGCATTCCCGTCGCGCCAAACATGCTCGCCCTCCCAGCCGTGGGGGCGTTATAATGTGACGGTCAATCCCACTATTCGTTGGTAAAAGAGTAGCCCAAGAGTTGGCGGTGGGTGGTGATGACTAGCTGCCTTCCCTCTAGTCTTACACTGCTAAATTAGGGACGGCTAGCACAGATAGCCCTCAAGTAGCTTTGTGCGAAATCCAAAAAAAACAAACAAAAACAAATACGTAACTGTGCAACAACCATAACAACCTTTACAATCTTCTCTCCTTGCCTTACGTAACTGTGCAACAACCAGCACATAATAACCACCTTTACAATCTTCTCTCCTTGCCTCACGTAACTGTGTCACAACCAGGACATAATAACAACCTTTACAATCTTCTCTCCTTGCCTCACGTAACTGTGTCACAACAAGGACATGATAACCATCTTTACAATCTTCTCTCCTTGCCTTACGTAACTGTGCCACAACCAGGACATAATAACCACATTTACAATCTTCTCTCCTGCCTTACGTAACTGTGTCACAACCAGCACATAATAACCACATTTACAATCTTCTCTCCTTGCCTTACGTAACTGTGTCACAACCAGCACATAATAACCACCTTTACAATCTTCTCTCCTTGCCTCACGTAACTGTGTCACAACAAGGACATGATAACCATCTTTACAATCTTCTCTCCTTGCCTTACGTAACTGTGCCACAACCAGGACATAATAACCACATTTACAATCTTCTCTCCCTGCCTTACGTAACTGTGTCACAACCAGCACATAATAACCACATTTACAATCTTCTCTCCTTGCCTTACGTAACTGTGTCACAACCAGCACATCCACCTTTACAATCTTCTCTCCTTGCCTCACGTAACTGTGTCACAACCAGGACATGATAACCATCTTTACAATCTTCTCTCCTTGCCTTACGTAACTGTGCCACAACCAGCACATAATAACCACCTTTAAAATCTCCTGTTTTAATTTTATAAAATTATCTAACAAGGTCATAATTTTTCTTCCCTTATTTTTTGTATTAACTCTGTTATAACCAGGATGTAATATTTGTACTTAAACAGTGTTGCATGAAACAACTATTATTTTTATTTCTAACCTTTATATTATTTCATCATTTTTCCAATACACTTGTAATCCTAACTCTTCTGGTAACTCACAGTTTCAAAATCAGATATTATCTTTCCTAATTTTGTTTGACAAATATTTGAATAACGAAAGATAGTTTTATTTAGTAATTTTGTTTTTGTGCTGATAAAACTTGTTAGGAGAAATCTTTAAAGTCACTAACGTTTATAATACTGTTATGTTTAACAGCAGTTACATTGCATAGCATAGTTACTTCCAGATATACTATGGAAGGTATAGCTAGTTGCCTTCTTGATTCCTAATTAGATATTTCTTTACGGTTTACTACTATCAGCTTATTTCAATGAACCTTCTTATTGTGCTGATTTAAACTGTTTTATCCGCGTTTCCTACTAACAGAAGCCAATTGACCAACGTGCGCCACGCAATCCAGACTGGGCTCCACATTGTCCAGGTCGTTATTAGCTATTTCCTGATGCTTATTTTCATGACGTACAATGTGTGGCTTTGTATCGCTGTTGCACTGGGAGCCGGTGTTGGTTTCTTCTTGTTTGGAGGGAAGAGAGCTGTTGCTGTACATTTCACAGAACACTGCCACTGATGAACTGCATTTCAAATCCTGACTAAGATTTGAAATGATATCAAAATAAAAGAAGACACAAAACGATTTCTAAACTGTGAAATGATCAGATCTAACAAAAATGATAAGGATGAGTCAACGTATAAAACCTGTAAAAAGTTCAAAATTAAGAATGTTTTTAAATTAAGGTTTTTCAAATATTACTCAGTAAAATAAACATCTAGAACAGTTTGAAAACCAAGGTTGTGCATGATATATAGTTATTGAACATTATATTGATTGATAAATTAAAAAACTTAAGATATTTTAAAAAATAAAACTGTCTAAATCAACTTACCAAAGATTGCTTAATAAACACCAGTTCTTAAAACTACAATTCTGTTAGTGGTTTTATAATTACCTTATATATTCTTCCTCTATACCTAGTCTGAACTACTTCGATTTGGCATACCTTCATGGTTTCTGTTGAATTTTGAAGGGGGTAACATGTTCGCCTGTCATTCCAGCAATACATTATATGACTTTTTTTTTTAATATGATAAGGTCCAGTTGTCCCTGCTACACGTCCTTCAAATGTAAGAATCAAATAGCAATGTGTACTAGTCCCAGTTTCTTACACTATATTAATCAAAGATATGCTATACAATTTTTATTCAATACAGTATTATCACCAATAGGATAGGATAACTTCATCCTCAATGATTTTAAGAGTAGGATATAAAATTTTGTTTATTGTGTGCTCTCTTGTAGCCCTTCAATGACAGCCTATTGGCCAAACTAGCTGGTGCCAACCATCACTAGTCACAAATAATAGCCTATTGGCCAAGGAGGTTGGTGATAAATCCCATACTGATTAAGCATGCTGATGCAAACAATCACCACCCACAACTGATAGCCTATCGGCAATGCATCTATACAGTAGAAGTTTAACTTGAATTAAGATTAGTTTAACACTGAGACCCACTGGTATGTTACCAAAAAGTAGTACCAATTGATCAAGGTCTGCCATTCGTGGTACAACAAGACATCTTATATTCTCAAGACGACTGGTATGGGTATTGAAACTTTAATTAAAATAGAGAAGAATGTTTCAACCAACAGTCTTGAGAGTACATTTTTGAATGTTTCAACCAACAGTCTTGAGAGTACATTTTTGAATGTTTCAACCTTCGTACCAACAGTCTTGAGAGTACATTTTTTAGTTCAAGTGGGTTTCTCGTCATCACGAATAGCACACCTTGTTTCTTGCCATGTGAGCGGGTACTTTGTTGTCTGCTACACTCGCCCAATGTCCACTCAGCATTCTCAGATACCAAAGCCATACGGTGACTTTGGAGTTTCACGTTAAAAGGTGAATGTATAGTTGGTTCTCTAATATATAATCCAGCACCTTCTTCAAACATTAACATGTTAAAGCTGTTCCAGATGACGTAAGATAGTGAAAAAACTTTTAAAACCTAGAAAGAATTGCCAGATGTTGGATTTGAGCTCTAAAATGACCATCACTCAGGGTCTTTCGGAAACACCAATTGCACCCTGATTGTTGTTATGAAATTTTTACTCTGTCTACAACAGCAAAGTAAAGTGCTGAAGGTAGCTAGAAAGTGTTCTAATCTCAGATATTGTCGCTACCAAAGTGTTCAAACTACGTTATTACCAACGTTAAAATTTTGTGATACATGAACCCAACCTGACTAACGACAACATTAATAACTCGACGCAATAGCTAGTTTCCCAATAAACATTTATTTAACGAGAGTAAACATGTTTTCTTTAAAAGTTAGAGGATTTATTATACTATAGAACAATCTATGTCACGTCCACAGTGCTAAGTTCAGTAAGCATCAATATATTATAAATGATATAATTACTTATTTAATGTCACAGGTAAGTTAACTATTCAACACATCCTTATATTTAAACACTTATAATTTCGTATGAAATTAGTTTATGATAAGAAAGTGAAATTCTTAAAATAATCATACACATATTTATGTTGCACATTAGCGTCATATGCTAATAGCCAGTGCCTTTCAAGATGTACAATATAATATATTAACTTTTTAATTTGTGTATTTCAGTAAAGTTATAATTGTTAAAGAATGATAACATTACGCATATTTTTCTTTTGGTGATGTCTCTGATATGCAATTCTGCAATAACTTGAGAAACTTATAAAATTTTAATTTAGGGTTCAATCCCCGCAACGAACACGGTACATATCTTATTGTAAAGTTTTGTTTGAAAAAAAATTAAACAAAATTTAGGTAAAAATATGACGAATATCACGTGCAGACAATAAACTTCTTAACAATATAAATCTGGTCAGTGTAAGTAAAAAGACAAGAACTAAAACGTAATTTCTGGGCAGTATAAATAAGACCAGAGTCAGATCTTAATATCTGGTTGGTATAGATCTGATCAAAACACTTCAGGTGCAAAATAAAAAGATGCAGAAAAACACCACTGAGTGTACGAATAAAGATAGGTAATCAAAACTGGAGGGCAAACTGGTGGCTACACTTATAGCATTAGTAAGAATTATACAAAAAATACTCACTCATTAGTTATATAGCCCTGCGGTTACGAGCTGAGTGGAATTACCCAGCTCGTGACCATAAAAGTATTCATGAGAGTAACTGTTATAATTTTTAATGACTTACACGAAATTTTACAACCTTTTACAGATTATTTATAAATATTACAAGAATTTTATGAGCAAAATCTTTTTAAATTAAGCATAAGAATCTCGTTATTAAATACTTTATCGCGATTATTTTCTCTTTCAGAATGTTGACCACCTAACATGCTAATTAATTTTGATTTTAATATTAAATATAATTTTCTTTATCTGAAATTTGTGAAGTTTCATATGCGTAATCTATATTCTTTCAGTTAATCACCAAACGTTTTTTGGACAAAACTTTATATCTAATCTGTTATTTCTATCAACTTAAGTCTGTATGGTATTGGTCAATTTGACCAACTTTGTAACCATCATAAAAATAAGGAAATAAATCTAAATTTTTCCACTTCTAGAAGAACTGCAAAATGCAACAGGAAATCATAAATGCTTATTCTAAATAGCTTAAATATTGTAACACTATATTTATTAATTTTTGTATTATTAACCTTTCACTAAAAGCATGCTGACACAAGTTCAAAATTACACAAACACGTGCAGCTCACGATACCAAAGTGAACAGTGTAACGCACAAGCTGTTCGCATGTATATCCCATGAAGAATTATAATGAAAGAAAAATAATCTTACCTAATAACTTTCTATTTTTATAACTTTTACTTATATAAAAATAAATAGTAAAATTAAAGAAGAATTAAAACACTCGTAACTAAATATTAAACATATTTATTTTAAATAAAGTTTGTATATATTTTTCTTTGCTGTAACATTATACTTTATTCTCCAGGTTATAAGTCAGTAATCAAAGTATAACGAAAATAAAGGTTGTAAGTGTAAAATAAAATATACATTTTTCATTTTTGATGACGAGAAACTCACTTGTAAAAGTGTATCTCAGAACGACTGGTATGGATGTTAACACCTTTACTGATAAGCAGAGAACAATGTTCAGACTTTCCTAGGTCATCTTCAGGTTAACAACTTATCAATAAGTATTAATACCCATGCCAGTCGTTCAGAGATATATACATCTTGATTAGTACTTATCAAAGTTCAAAGTACTTATGGTCAGAGTTTACATTTCAACTTTTAACACCTATTTTATTGCTAGCAGATTATTTAAAAACTAGAAGAAACAAAGTTCCAAATAAATCTCCGAGAGTTTCTTCTTATCCTTTTAAACCTATTACCTACGTTTATTCTACTGTTATCGAATGAAATAGAAACCTGCCGAATATAAAGTAATGAATCACCATTCCTGCTTAGGTTTTACCTTACTTAAACACCATCAATATGAAATAAGCTGTACAATTCCCAGTACTTCCCTGCTGTGAAAATACAGTGTGGTAGGATTTAACAACTTGTTAATAGTATGACAGTTGTCTAATGTGTTACAAAATATTTATGTAGAAAGTTCAAACCTATCCAAAAAGTGGAATTATCCTATAGAAACTAATCGGCTACGAGAACACGTTAGGGTAGAATTTGTTGGCTCCTTTACATTACAGTAGTTAGATGAAGAATTGTCTAAGGTACTGTATAAAAATAAAAGAAATTATTTATATGTACAAAGCTGTATCCGATCAAAAAAACCTGGAATTTAGTGGTAATATAGGTATTCTGTATTCTACTTTTTATTTTACAATACATGCACAGTAACCAATAAATGCATAATTTCAAACCTTTTGCAAGATATATATATATAATATTTTCAATTTCTAATTCTGCTGGATCAATAATGCTAATAACATTATTTATTTCAGAATAATTTAAACTAATTAACACTTTTTATATATTTTAAAATAGGTTGATTATTTTTATTATCCAAAAAGTATGTTTTTTATTATTAACACTTAAATATATTATTTTATTAAGTAAAATATTAAGTAATTTATTTAATAACATAGCAGATTGTTCGATGATTGTTCTTTTAGATAGGAAATAAATCTAAATTTAATTGAAGATTTATGTAGTTTGGGAATAGCATAAAGAAACAACAAATTGACATTAGAATTTGGTATCTTGGGATTGGTTAACAAGTTTAAAAAATTGTGTACTATTGATTTCTTTTATTACAATTAATTCATAAAACTTTTCACAAATGTTGTCAATATTACAGTCAGCCTTGTCAATGAGAAATATAACATATTTCTCTTGCAATTCTTGAATCTAAATTTCAACTGATGAAACGATAAATCTGAATGGTAATTCTTTACTTTTATATGGGATAATTTTATTTGTATTTTTTTAATATATACAAATTCCATTCCAGAAAACATCTAAACAGATAAGATGTAATATAGTTAAATTTTAAAATATATTAATCAATATTGTTTTCAATAGATTTTAGAATATTATTGTTAATACATTTTCCATTCCAGAAAATATCTAAACAGATAAGATGTAATATAGTTAAATTTTAAAATATATCAATCAATATTGTTTTCAATAGATTTTAGAATATTATTGTTCATACATATTCTTACTATTCTGTAGTTAGATCCTTGTACCTTGTCTTCTTTCTCTGAACGTTAAATAATAGTACTAGTGAGATGTATCAGGTGATTTGTACCTTGTCTTCTTTCTCTGAACGTTAAATAATAGTACTAGTAAGATGTATCAGGTGATTTGTACCTTGTCTTCTTTCTCTGAACGTTAAATAATAGTACTAGTAAGATGTATCAGGTGATTTGTACCTTGTCTTCTTTCTCTGAACGTTAAATAATAGTACTAGTAAGATGTATCAGGTGATTTGTACCTTGTCTTCTTTCTCTGAACGTTAAATAATAGTACTAGTAAGATGTATCAGGTGATTTGTACCTTGTCTTCTTTCTCTGAACGTTAAATAATAGTACTAGTGAGATGTATCAGGTGATTTGTACCTTGTCTTCTTTCTCTGAACGTTAAATAATAGTACTAGTAAGATGTATCAGGTGATTTGTACCTTGTCTTCTTTCTCTGAACGTTAAATAATAGTACTAGTAAGATGTATCAGGTGATTTGTACCTTGTCTTCTTTCTCTGAACGTTAAATAATAGTACTAGTAAGATGTATCAGGTGATTTGTAAAACTGGGTATGTTACATGTAAAACTGGGTATGTTATAAATAAAACTGTGTATGCTATATGTAAAACTTTGTATGTTATATATAAAACTGTGTATGTTATATGTAAAACTGTGTATGTTATATGTAAAACTGGATATGTTATATATAAAACTGTGTATGCTATATGTAAAACTTTGTATGTTATATATAAAACTGTGTATGTTATATGTAAAACTGTGTATGTTATATGTAAAACTGGATATGTTATATATAAAACTGTGTATGCTATATGTAAAACTTTGTATGTTGTATATAAAACTGTGTATGTTATATGTAAAACTGTGTATGTTATATGTAAATATGGGTATGTTATATATAAAACTGGGTATGTTATATATAAAATTGGGTATGTTATATATAGAACTGTGTATGTTTTATGTAAAACTGTGTACGTTATATGTAAAACTGGGTATGTTATATATAAAACTGGGTATGTTATATATAAAACTGGGTATGTTATATATAAAACTGGGTATGTTATATGTAAAACTGTGTATGTTATATGTAAAACTGGATATGTTATATATAAAACTGTGTATGCTATATGTAAAACTTTGTATGTTATATATAAAACTGTGTATGTTATATGTAAAACTGTGTATGTTATATGTAAAACTGGATATGTTATATATAAAACTGTGTATGCTATATGTAAAACTTTGTATGTTGTATATAAAACTGTGTATGTTATATGTAAAACTGTGTATGTTATATGTAAATATGGGTATGTTATATATAAAACTGGGTATGTTATATATAAAACTGGGTATGTTATATATAAAACTGGGTATGTTATATGTAAAACTGGGTACGTTATATCTTAAACTTGTTCTGTTATATGTAAAACTGTGTATGTTATATGTAAAACTAGGTATGTTATATATAAAACTGGTTATGTTATATGTAAGACTGGATATGTTATATATAAAACTGTGTATGTTATATGCAAAATTGTGTATGTTATATGTAAAACTGGATATGTTATATTTCAGGCATTTCTAATGGATTCCCCGTTGGGCAAATCTTCGGATTTACAAAGCTAAAATCAGGAGCTCGATTACCCTCGGTATACACAGCAGATAGCCTAGTTTGGTTTTGCTACCTCGGTAGACACAGCAGATAGATCAGTTTGGTATTGCTACCTCGGTAGACACAGCAGATAACCAAGTTTGGTGTTGCTACCTCGGTAGACACAGCAGATAGCCCAGTTTGGTGTTGCTACCTCGGTAGACACAGCAGATAACCGAGTTTGGTGTTGCTACCTCGGTAGACACAGCAGATAGTCCAGTTTGGTGTTGCTACCTCGGTAGACACAGCAGATAACCCAGTTTGGTGTTGCTACCTCGGTAGACACAGCAGATAACCCAGTTTGGTGTTGCTACCTCGGTAGACACAGCAGATAGTCCAGTTTGGTGTTCCTACCTCGGTAGACACAGCAGATAGTCCAGTTTGGTGTTGCTACCTCGGTAGACACAGCACATAGCCCAGTTTGGTGGTGCTATCTCGGTAGACACAGCAGATAACCCAGTTTGGTGTTGCTACCTCGGTAGACACAGCAGATAACCTAGTTTGGTGTTGCTACCTCGGTAGACACAGCAGATAACCCAGTTTGGTGTTGCTACCTCGGTAGACACAGCAGATAGCCCAGTTTGGTGTTGCTATCTCGGTAGACACAGCAGATAACCCAGTTTGGTGTTGCTATCTCGGTAGACACAGCAGATAGCCCAGTTTGGTGTTGCTATCTCGGTAGACACAGCAGATAACCCAGTTTGGTGTTCCTACCTCGGTAGACACAGCAGATAGTCCAGTTTGGTGTTGCTACCTCGGAAGACACAGCAGATAGCCCAGTTTGGTGTTGCTACCTCGGTAGACACAGCAGATAACCTAGTTTGGTGTTGCTACCTCGGTAGACACAGCAGATAACCCAGTTTGGTGTTGCTACCTCGGTAGACACAGCAGATAACCTAGTTTGGTGTTGCTACCTCGGTAGACACAGCAGATAACCCAGTTTGGTGTTGCTACCTCGGTAGACACAGCAGATAGCCCAGTTTGGTGTTCCTACCTCGGTAGACACAGCAGATAGTCCAGTTTGGTGTTGCTACCTCGGAAGACACAGCAGATAGCCCAGTTTGGTGTTGCTACCTCGGTAGACACAGCAGATAGTCCAGTTTGGTGTTGCTACCTCGGAAGACACATCAGATAGCCCAGTTTGGTGTTGCTACCTCGGTAGACACAGCAGATAACCCAGTTTGGTGTTGCTACCTCGGTAGACACAGCAGATAGTCCAGTTTGGTGTTGCTACCTCGGAAGACACAGCAGATAGCCCAGTTTGGTGTTGCTACCTCGGTAGACACAGCAGATAACCCAGTTTGGTGTTGCTACCTCGGTAGACACAGCAGATAACCCAGTTTGGTGTTGCTACCTCGGTAGACACAGCAGATAACCCAGTTTGGTGTTCCTACCTCGGTAGACACAGCAGATAGCCCAGTTTGGTGTTCCTACCTCGGTAGACACAGCAGATAGTCCAGTTTGGTGTTGCTACCTCGGAAGACACAGCAGATAGCCCAGTTTGGTGTTGCTACCTCGGTAGACACAGCAGATAACCCAGTTTGGTGTTGCTACCTCGGTAGACACAGCAGATAACCCAGTTTGGTGTTGCTACCTCGGTAGACACAGCAAATAACCCAGTTTGGTGTTGCTACCTCGGTAGACACAGCAGATAACCCAGTTTGATGTTGCTACCTCGGAAGACACAGCAGATAGCCCAGTTTGGTGTTGCTACCTCGGTAGACACAGCAGATAACCCAGTTTGGTGTTGCTACCTCGGTAGACACAGCAGATAACCCAGTTTGGTGTTGCTACCTCGGTAGACACAGCAGATAGCCAAGTTTGGTGTTGCTACCTCGGTAGACACAGAAGATAGCCCAGTTTGGTGTTGCTATCTCGGTAGACACAGCAGATAACCCAGTTTGGTGTTGCTATCTCGGTAGACACAGCAGATAACCCAGTTTGGTGTTGCTATTTCGGTAGACACAGCAGATAACCCAGTTTGGTGTTGCTATCTCGGTAGACCCAGCAGATAACCCAGTTTGGTGTTGTTATACTGAACACAAACACACACATTTCTTAATGAATTGCTTTGCAGTTTCACATTTGAAGTGAGAGTCCGTTAGAATAGATCCACTTGAGATACGTGTTAGTTTGAATTATCATGTGCCAAGCTACAGAAGGTGGAAAATCGATAAACTATCATTTCTGTTAATAACACATCACTTTTAATGCATCACTTTTACTAGAATCTTTAACGTTTGACAATTTTGTGTTGTTATGTTATTGTGGTTGTTCCTTCAGTCCATAGAACTTTTTACGCCGAAAATACAATATCACTAAAACAACTGATATAGGACTCCGAAAATACAATATCACTAAAATAACTGATATAGGACATATGGCTTATTACAAACCACTTTAGGCTTGAATTAAAACAAACGTCAATAAAATGTTTTAAAACAAAAGTTTCTTCAAACCTGAAAAAAATCAAACAGATAAAATGAATTGCTGTACTTACACTTTCTATTGAAATCAAGAAAGATAATTTACCTGTGTTGAACAGTTCCCAGCCTACTTTAAAACAAGTTACACAAACAGTAGTTGGCCCGTTTAGGCCAGTATGCCCTGCAGTCGGTGATCAAGTTGAAATACGGTCATGTGCGAGTTCAACCAATCACAAATTATATTGAACTTTCTAACGATGATCTATATTTTTTACGTGATCTGCTCGTGCTCTCAATAGTTTTCTAGTAGCTGCTTTCACCTTTTACAATATTTATTTCGGATAACAAAACTTCATACAATGAGACGTTTGTTTGCATTTATCCTCTTAGCTGTAGCTTTAAAAACAGGTAAGCAAATTTTGTTTTAAAAATATTTCAAATTATCATATTAGAAATAGTTGATAATATGATATAAAATACTTCATAATATCATATAAAAATATTCCGTAACATCACTTTATAAATATCTCAGTACATCAACTACAAATGTGATTCATGAAGATTAATCAAAGTTTTGTAGCAAAAATATTCTTAACATAACAAGTTAATCAGCGTTGTTGGATACCAGTATGTATTTGTCTAGGTCTCTTAACATAACAAGTTAATCAGCGTTGTTGGATACCAGTATGTATGTGTCTAGATATCTAAACATAACAAGTTAATAAACGTTGTTGGATACCAGTATGTATTTGTCTAGGTCTCTTAACATAACAAGTTAATCAACGTTGTTGGATACCAGTATGTATTTGTCTAGGTCTCTTAACATAACAAGTTAATAAACGTTGTTGGATACCAGTATGTATTTGTCTAGGTCTCTTAACATAACAAGTTAATAAACGTTGTTGGATACCAGTATGTATTTGTCTAGGTCTCTTAACATAACAAGTTAATCAACGTTGTTGGATGCCAGTATGTATTTGTCTAGGTCTCTTAACATAACAAGTTAATCAGCGTTGTTGGATACCAGTATGTATTTGTCTAGGTCTCTGAACATAACAAGTTAATCAACGTTGTTGGATATCAGTATGTATTTGTCTAGATCTCCTAACATAACAAGTTAATCAACGTTGTTGGATACCAGTATGTATTTGTCTAAGTCTCTTAACATAACAAGTTAATAAACGTTGTTGGATACCAGTATGTATTTGTCTAGGTCTCTTAACATAACAAGTTAATAAACGTTGTTGGATACCAGTACGTATATGTCTAGGTCTCTTAACATAAAAAGTTAATAAACGTTGTTGGATACCAGTATGTATTTGTCTAGGTCTCTTAACATAACAAGTTAATAAACGTTGTTGGATACCAGTATGCATTTGTCTAGGTCTCTTAACATAACAAGTTAATAAACGTTGTTGGATACCAGTATGTATTTGTCTAGGTCTCTTAACATAACAAGTTAATCAGCGTTGTTGGATACCAGTATGTATTTGTCTAGGTCTCTTAACATAACAAGTTAATCAACGTTGTTGGATATCAGTATGTATTTGTCTAGATCTCCTAACATAACAAGTTAATCAACGTTGTTGGATACCAGTATGTATTTGTCTAGGTCTCTTAACATAACAAGTTAATAAACGTTGTTGGATACCAGTATGTATTTGTCTAGGTCTCTTAACATAAAAAGTTAATAAACGTTGTTGGATACCAGTATGTATTTGTCTAGGTCTCTTAACATAACCAGTTAATAAACGTTGTTGGATACCAGTATGTATTTGTCTAGGTCTCTTAACATAACAAGTTAATAAACGTTGTTGGATACCAGTATGCATTTGTCTAGGTCTCTTAACATAACAAGTTAATAAACGTTGTTGGATACCAGTATGTATTTGTCTAGGTCTCTTAACATAACAAGTTAATAAACGTTGTTGGATACCAGTATGTATTTGTCTAGGTCTCTTAACATAACAAGTTAATAAACGTTGTTGGATACCAGTATGTATTTGTCTAGGTCTCTTAACATAACAAGTTAATAAACGTTGTTGGATACCAGTATGTATTTGTCTAGGTCTCTTAACATAACAAGTTAATCAACGTTGTTGAATACCAGTATGTATTTGTCTAGGTCTCTTAACATAACAAGTTAATAAACGTTGTTGGATACCAGTATGTATTTGACTATAAACATTTACATTACCACGATAAATATAAATATCTTCTACAACTCACTATGAAATAAGTGTTCCGGTGCACAGGACAAGGAATAAAGTAAACAGGAAAACAAGGAGTAAAATTCCCACCATTATTTGATTTCTATAGTTCATATTGGTGTATATTAATACAAACGACCTTATAAACACCAAAAATACTGTTTTTATGAAATTAGAAACTAAATATTTCATTTACATATTCGTCAAGAACGTTCAATAAAAATTGTAAAGTCAAGCCTTGAGTGTGATTAAGCAAAAACAACATTTTTCGTGTTATAAAGTCGTTTATTTCTAATATTATAATTTCCAAGTGTTTCCTACAAAATAATGGGAATTTTAACACAAGTTAGTGTTGGAAAATTACCAATCAATCAAACAAATAACTGCATTATTATTCCTCAGAAATGTGGAAGTCTAAAGACGCTAAAGGAAAGGTTGCTCCAAAATATTTGTCAACATTGTTAACGATGAAAAGTTTAGAAAAACGATCTTTATATAACACTTTTTAACTAACGTTGTGTATATTAACCATGATGAAGCTACAAGGCGAAACGTTGTTTTTTTTATTATACTTATCCGGAGTTTAAAGGTCGTTTTTTCTAAACTTTTTATCAAAATGTGCAAATCCTTCCAGTATGCAAAGTTTGAAAGACAACAAAACATCATTAACGGTTGTGTGTTTTTCTAATAGCTAAGACACAGCGGGCAATCTGCTCAGCCCACCGAGGGGAATCGAACCCCTAATTCTAACGTTGTAAATCCGAAGACATACTGCCGTACTAGCGGGGTGCTAACGGTTGTGTGAAAAAGCAATTCTTACAAAATGATATCCTGGTAAATGCTGGTAATGATGTTGGTAAATGTTGATCTTCCAAGGTTATGTAATGTCACCAGTTTAGTTGTTAAAACTTTACTGCCACATGTTATAACATTTAAACTTTCTCTAATAAGTAGGTTAAATATATTTCGTTAGGGATCAATAACCTCTAAGTGTGCAACTCGGCTGTTTTATAAAGGGTGTGGTTGTATAAAATCAGGAGACCGACATTACAAGCACGTATGTCTTGTATATTGGTCATGAATTAGGTCGGTGAAACTAAATCGACTAAATTATTTTTATATATAATAACAGTTATTGTTTAATCCGATACACTGTATAAAATTTGAGTTTAGAGTTCTATGTAAAGAATAATGAAACGTTTAATTATGTTCGTTTTGCTGGTAAAGTGCAACACACATTTGTGACTATAGAGGTAATCGTTATTACTACCGTAAGCCCAAACCATTAAATCATATGACTATACATATAACTGTTATTACTACCAAAAGCTGAGTGTTAAATCAAGTGACTATCATACCACAATGGAACTCTTGCTCATATGATACTAAAAACACTTTTTTATTTCGTAATGTGCAACCCCCAACTTCGCGAAATTTTTATCAGGTGCACATATAGATTTGCAATAGGGGTCACGATTTTCATTTTCTCTTCCGTTTCCCGTCATGGAGAACTTTATTTTTCTACATCCTCAGGGTGCAGATATGACGCCATTAATATGTTACACACGGATAGAATGCACTAGCGTCATCTATAGAAATATAATAGCACTTTCTGTTGTATGTCCATCTTAGTACTTCGCGGGATGTACATGGTTTGTTTTGTTTTGAATTTCATGCAAAGCTACATGAGGACTATCTGCGCTAGACATCCGTAATTTAGCAGTGTAAGACTAGAGGGAAAAAAGCTAGTCATCGCCACCCACCACCAACTCTTGGTCTACTCTTTTACCAATGAATAGATGGGATTGATCTAACATTATAATAGCCCTACGGCTAAAAGGGCGAACATGTTTTGTGGGACGGGGATTCGAAACCTCGACGCTCAGGTTATGAGTCGAGTGCCTTAATCACCTGGCCATGCCGGGCCATGAATGTTCATGGATATTCGCCAAAACTGATACGCAGGTTCATGGGAAAATACACAAACATTTTCAATTGCATATTTAGCGGATACCCCAACTAGTACATATAATTATTATTTCTGCCAAAGCCTTCAAATAACACGATAAACATTGTTATGTTACTAACAGATTTTATTAGGTTACGTGACTTCGCAATTGTTACTATTTCTACAGAATATAGTGACTAAATTATTTAACTATTAGAAATTATGGTTATGTTTTTATACGTAGTTACAGTTAGTCACTTAGAACCAGTCCTAAGTAAGATAAACTAGCTTTTCTTTATTTAAGCAACTAAAAGACTTTATTTATTTTCAGTAATTTTTCCCTTCTTATCGAACAAAGTAGAGTTTTATCTGTGATGACGAGAAACCCACTTGTTGAGAAATATATATGCAAAAACGGCTCGTTTGGGCTGAGAAAACACTTTACATAGAAGAGCGAACAACGTTTCGACCTTCTTCGGTCATCGTCAGGTTCACAAAGATGACCGAAGAAGGTCGAAACGTTGTTCGCTCTTCTATGTAAAGTGTTTTCTCAGCCCAAACGAGCCGTTTTTGCATATAGAGTTTTATCTGATTGTGTCAACAACATTGAAATCGGTTTTAGTTCCTGTCGACAGAGATATGCCACGTGAACTAGACTCTATTAAAGTTTGTTACTTCTACTTAGTTAAATTAACAATTATTAAATAAGCTGACAAGTACTTCTGTTTCGTTAACAACTGACCCTACTTGAATTACTGTTTTATGGATGAATAAGTTTGGTATTATATTGTACAATATCATTCAAATATTAGTATTACACATTAGTTAACTACTTAATTTGAAAGTGAATATTAAGAAAATATATTTTAGTCAAAATTACACATTTGTGATTTCGTAATACAAAGTCTATAATTTCTTACTAATTAAAAACTCAAATTACTGATATTGACAAGTTAGAATATAAAATAAAAACCTCTTATCATTTATATTTTCTGATATATTATTCTAAACCAACCTAGGTGACTCCACCCACCTCATTTCGCTCTTTGTCTTATGTATAACCAGTGGAAAGCTCAGAATATGTCCCACATTTCTCAGTCTCTGGAAAGTGTTTACGCGAAAAAACTTTATTTTTCATGGTAGAATCGAAGCTGAAAATTAAGAAGTTTTGGATTTCAATAAATCGCATATGTTTAGATTCAAATATAGCTTACTTATTAAGCGTGATGAATTATAGTGGATTTCAATGGTATTTTGATATAGTAGTTTATGACTTTTTGCTGTTTCAAAATGCATATATAAAACCTACGAAACCATTTTGTTTTACTTGCTAAATTTGACAAGGCTTACCAAGTTACAGCAAGCGGCAAACGAGTAGACTTTGTAAGTACGGGAGATCATTGTCCTCTATACTTGTCTATTTATTGTTCCATGTTCAAAGAAAAATAATTGAGATTTAAGAATTTATTTGTAAATAGTAATAATATATATGTGAAGTATTATACCCGACGTGTATCTGCATTATACATAATACTGGTTCACTATAACAAACCTGTGACAGATCACTTTCGACAGACCAGTTTTATGCTATTGGATATGGTAACACGAGAGACCGTACGCCGCGTCATCGCAACTTTTGCAGTGTTAGTTAAACAGAGCCAATTGGCCAAACAAATAAAAATAATCAATATATATAGATGTATAATGTCATGAGATTTATGCAATTTGAATTAAACATTTGTGATTTCGCGTTATAATCTGTAGTTATTTCAGAACGAAGAAGAACTTAATTTATATTTATTTTCTCATAATTTATGGTGATAACGAAGTCAGTTAAACAGAGCAAATCCACACATAAATAGAATAGTGAAAATAACAGTTAATATTTGTAGGTTTTTCTTTTGATAATTATCTAAAGGTTATAAAGATTCCTATGCGAAATTTTACAAGTTTTTGATGCAAAAACGTATTTTAATCTAAAACTGAAAATTAATTTGTGTCTTTGAAAAGGCACATGTACGAGGTAACCATTACTTAAAACTATTTAAACCTGATAAAAACTTGTATGAAAGTCTTGTAATGTTTGCTGATAACCAGCAAATATTCTTAAAGATATACCTACTGTATTAAAAGTTATAACATGAAAACTATAACAAGCACAGAATGGTTATGATGTCTGTCCCTGGGACTCAGCTAGTACTGAGATTTCATAGCCACGTCTCAACAGTAATATGTATTATATATGCAAAAACAGCTCGTTTGGGTTGAGAAAATATATTACGTAGAAGAGTGAACAAGATCGAACGTAGAAAAACGCACACACCTAGACAGAAAGCAAAATCAACCAACAAAAGTAAATATACCCCACGATTTAAAAAATCACGAAACCATATCCTGCTGCATACCATATATTCCCGACATCAGCAGCAAAATAACCAACATTTGGCAAAAAACTAGTAACAAAATATGACATTCCAGTTAATACCAAATTTATTCAAAAAACCAGGCACAAAACTGAGGTCTATACTATGTGAAAACTACACTGACAAACACAACACCAACATTATTTATAAAATACAATGTGATAACTGCCACGACTTCTATATTGGAGAAACAAGTAGAAAAATGGAAACCAGATTCAAAGAACATAAAAAGTCACATTCACACGTTTTCGAACACTGCAAGTCAAATAAACACAACATAACCATAGAAAACACTCAAATACTAAATAAAGAAACAAACATAAAAAACGCAAAATTAAAGAAGCCTTACTTATACAACAACTCAAACCCAAAATAAACCAATTTATAAGGAACACCTTTATACCTATATTAAAAATAATATAATAAATAATAACATTTGTTTGTTTTGGAATTTCGCACAAAGCTACTCGAGGGCTATCTCTGCTAGCCGTCCCTAATTTAGCAGTGTAAGACTAGAGGGAAGGCAGCTAGTCATCACCACCCACCACCAACTCTTGGGCTACTCTTGTACCAACGAATAGTTGCCAGGCCCAAATAATAATAAAAATATAAATGATATAAAATTATGTATTCAAACATCTAAGAACGCTCTCTACATTCCGTCACTTAGTAACACAACCTCTTTCAAACATGTGGTCAGCTTCCGGTCAGTTATCTCTTCCTTTCTTTGTGAACCTGAGGATGACCGTTGTTCGTTCCTCTACGTAAAAAATTTTCTCAACCCAAACCGTTCTAACATATATATTTTTCTCTACAAGTGGGCTTTCTCGACATCACTGATAACGTTAGTTATTGTTCTGTTGTTTCCTGTTAACACTGAAAGATAAATACTTTACTCACTTCTAATGCAACATTTCACTGACTTGTACTGATGTACTTATATTTACATATTAATAGAAATTACTAAGTTATTGATGTTATCATCATTCTAAACTTTCTAGGATTTATTTATTTAATTGAACTTAATGTCGTCCGCCATCTGGCTAACATCTAAATTAAAACATTGAAAATATAGTTTAGAACAGGGGTCACCGAACTACGGCCCTCGAGGTCATTTTGTCCGGCCCGCCAGCAGCTAGCCGCTTGGAAATAAAAAGTGACATTTCATCAAATGTCCGACTGTCACAACAAAATAAATCACACCGATAGTCGCTTTAAGCTGGCAAACAAAAGACGTTATGATAGAAAGAAACAAGGCTCTCACATGCATTTTTAACCAATAGGAAAATTCTTCTTTCACCCTTGCTGCCCGTTTATCCATATCGAGGCATGTATCTATGAAAGCATTAGGATTTTGAAAACAAGCACAGACTTAACCATCGTCCTATCGACTCATCTTGTAAATTCAGTGGCCTAGGGTTACCGCTTCAGCAAGCTTATATCTCTTAGTAGTTCGTAACTCGTTCTTAGGTAAGTGTCGTGGCAAACGTACGTTTCAATATATTTTGCTTGTGCATTCTTGGACCAGTACAATACTCTTCTCACAGCGTTCTGTGTTTTTCATTTTCAGATCCTGTTTTTCTTCACCCATCGTTATGACTGCTTTTAAAAGAAGAAAAGTGGACTCTGAGTTTCGTGCTTTCAATGAAGAATCGGGAGAAAAGTACTTCTTTGTGGAAACCAGAAAGATACTTGTGTGATATGCACCGAAAGTGTTGCCGTTTTGAAAGAATACAATCATCGGCGTCACTCTGAAACAAAACATCTATCAACATATTTGAAATTTTCAGAAAAGTTCCGTTCTGAGAAATTTGAATCCATAAAACGTGTTTTTGAATCTCAAAAGAATCTCTTCACAAGAAAGTTTGCTGAAAATGAATCTGTCACTCGTACAAGTTACAAAATAGTGCATAGGATGGCAGAGCGAGGAAAACCTTTTACTGACGACAACTTCATCAAAGAGTGTATGATGGAAGCAGCAAATGAGCTGTGTCCTGAAAAAGAAAATTTCTTTGAAAGTATCAGTCTTTCAGCAACTTTAGTTGTACGGAGAGCAGAAGAACTTGAAGAGAACATCGCATTACAGATACGCCAAAAAGCTAGAACCTTCCTATGGTATTCTCTAGCACTGGATGATTCTACTGATCTCTCGAGTACGTCACAACTTCTCGTGTTCATTCGTGGAGTTAATTTGGACTTTCGGATCACGGAAAAGTTAGCATCAGTTTGCAGTATGCACAGAAGAACAGCTGGAGAAGACATTTTCATGGAAGTGCATAACACTTTGCAAGACTATAACCTTCAGTGGAATCAGCTTAGAGGTGTAACAGTTGATGGAGGAAAAACATAACTGGAGTAAAAAAGGGTCTGGTGGGGCTGATCAGGAAACAGTTGGAAGATCTTCAACTCCCAAGCGCTCTGTTCATACACTGCATCATACATCAGCAAGCACTCTGTGGAAAAGACTTAGATATTTCTTGTGTACTAAAACCAGTCATTTCTGCAGTGAACTTCATTCGGGATCGTGCACTTAATCATCACCAGTTCAAGGCGTTTCTTGAAGAAATTGATTCGAATTTCTGTGACTTGTCTTATCACACGGCGGTAAGGTGGCTCAGCTGCGGTAAAGTCTTGTCTCGTTTTTATAAGCTGAGAAGAGAAATAGATATATTTCTTATCGACAAATAAGAGCCAATCCACTTCTGTCGGATCCAACCTGGTTGTCAAAGTTGTCATTTTTAGTTGACATCACATCCCACAGAAATGAATTGAACTTGAAACTTCAGGGGAAGAATAAGCGTGTCTGTGATCTCTATAGAATTATTAAAAGATTTCGGAGAAAGCTGTCATTGTTTGAAGCACATTTGGAAGGAGGAAACCTCTCTCATTTTAAGTGTTTCAGTGAGTTTAATGCTGGAATCACAGAAGATATCAACCTGGAGTTTCAGAGAAAGATTATTGGTAATTTAAATAAGTATTTTAAGAGAGATTTTCGGATCTCAACAGAATCGAAAGTGACATTGTCCTTTTTCAGAATCCTTTTAATTGTGTCATTGATGACGTGCCAGTGGAACTTCAGCTGGAGGTCATCGATTTGCAAGGAAATGACTTGTTGAAATCAAAACACAGAGAGGGGCAACTTATTGAATTTTACAGCTGCACACCTGAAGATGATTTTCCAAAGCTTAAGCAGTTCACATCTGGAATGGCATCAGTGTTCGGAACAACTTATGTCTGTGAAGAAGCATTTTCAAAAATGAAGTATGTGAAGTCGGTACATCGATCAAGGTTGACTGATGAACATTTGAAAGCAATTCTAATGATTGGATGCAGTAATTCAAAACCGAACATTGAAGATATTTTGAAAGCCAAATACCAGTTTCATAAATCTCACTAACTTTTTTGCGGCTTAGTGAAATTCATATATGTACTCATTATGTGCGATGTGACAATTGCATTTGCTAATGTCACCTTCTTTGATAACCTTTTGTTAAATAAAAATGTTGGTTGTATTTCTGTTTGTTTTTTATTATATGTATGTATTGCATGCTACTCCCACATGGCTAATGTGGCATCCTAAACTTAGTGTTAAGTCTTTTACAGAGAGCTTTCGTTCTAGCTTATGAGTATTGAACATAATGATCATGTGTCCCCGCTTCTCATTCCCCAAGTAATCTGGCCCCCCGTGAAAAAAGTTTGGTGACTCCTGGTTTAGAACAATACTATGGTGCAAGATTAGTTACGTTTAGTGTTTCAGATATTGCACTAGTCTCTAAACGAAATACGTTTATCTATAAATACAAATATTCTGTGCAAACAAATCTCACGGTAATTTGGTAATGGCGTGCTAGTGTTCAATCAGTATCTTTACTATTGTAATATCGTATTACATTGTATAGTTGTATTTTACCGTTATTTGTATATACGTTGAACTAGTGTCTTTTCCGTTTTTGTTTCTTTTTCTATAGTGTACATTTACGTATTACCAGGTGACGTGCTATGATTTATTGTCTTTCTAGTCGGGTATTACGCTGTTCAAGATTATTTACTTAAAATAAAATGTATAAAGTTTGAACATATTTTTTGCTTCCACAGCTAATGGTCAATGTCACGAAGCCAATGGTTTTTTTCCCCACCAACAGCAGTGTGACAGCTACTTTATCTGTAGGAACGGTACTCTGACAGAAGGACTATGTCCAGACGGCTTGGCCTTCAATGCTCGTGATTCGTACCTTTCTCCACGTTGTGACTCCATACGAGACGTAGACTGCAGCGACAGGCCGCAACTTCGTAAGTGTAGATTTTACAAAAAAAATATATAACAGATAATAAACTCAATGTAATATATTATATATTAACAAAGACAAGATGTACAAAAATTATTACTTGTTTACAATCAAGTATATACAAAACTTTTTATAACTTAATTTTGTAATTAGTTTTAAATGGAATATATAGAAATATCTTTTTTTTTTCTCAAATAAAAAGTAGAATATACAAAAACATTTACAGCCTTCCTATATTTAGTTCAATGCTAGAAATATTAAACTTTTGTTTATTCTATTTTTTTGATTAGTTAAATAAAATGATAATATAGACTTTTCCTCAAGTTTTATATAAACCATCGCAAGGAGATCGTTATCTGTGAACTATCTCACGTTGTTCTTCATCATCTGTAAACTACCTCTACGAGTTACTGTGAACTATTTCTAGGAAGTATTCGTTATCTGTAACCTATCTCAATGAGTTCTCTTTTCTTTAAGTAGATGAATTTATTAAGTTTGGTTTGATCTTTAAAGTCGATGTTGTTTTATTCGGATTATCAACCACAGCACTAATAAAACAAATACCTTCTCTAGAACAACCCCAACCCACAGATCGGTGTCCACGTCGCTGGGGCGAGTATCCTCATGAGAGTGACTGCACGCGCTTTTTTGAAGTGTGTGGATGGAAAAGCCTTTGAGTTCCCTTGTCCAGAAGGTCTAGCCTACAGTTACGAGAAAGGATATTGTGATTGGCCTGACCAGGTTCATGGTTGTGATAGTGAAGGTAACATAAGAAACCCACCTTCAATGCCAAGACTTATCACAATTTAGACTGGCACATTCTTATATTCCACATTGAACATTATTCGCATGGGTGTTAAAATTATAATGTGTAATATAATCTGAATTTTATTTTGAACATTAAACTGAATATTTTTAGTATGCATATAGGGAAAGACAGATGGCGTGATACTTTAAAGGTTAAATGATACGACATGAAGTTAAAATGGAACAAATAAAATGAATGAAAATGGTCGTGATGATTGGTGCCGGTAACCACAGTTTAATAAAGAGTTAAAGTGTGTTTAAGGGAAGAAAATACGTAAGAGAAAAATTAATTTAAAAAAGGGAAAATAAAGAGAAACTTCAATTATAGTAAAATAAATAATACATGATGAACAGGATCAAGAGATCCAACAACATAGATATTGTTAAATAATACACCATTTGTAAACACGAAACTTAGTATTGAATTTACCATTCATAAAGTATAAATATTTAAAGAATTGCACGAATTTGATAGTTTATTGTTCTTATGTTTCGTTTTTAATTTTTTAAATACAGTTTGATTGTTGATGACCCACCAGAGGTCTATAGTTTCATATGATTTGTATTTGACGGTTAAGTGAGTGTTTGTCGTTTGTTTTTACTACGTACGTTCAATCTCCATTTAATATTTAGAATTGATAATGAAACTTATTCAAGAATGTTAAGTTTCCTATGTATAAAATATAGAACTGACAATGTAGGCTAACCGAACTTATGAAGAAGCTTAATATGATTAATTACATTTTCGAAACAGTCTAAAGATGATCAAATTTGTACAATACTTTTCTCGATGTATATTAAAAGCTTTATAAATTAAAAGAAATGCACTCTTACGTTTAAGGTATCTTAACTCTTTTGTTATATTATAGTGAATTTTCTGATCATAAAATCTTAATATGATTCTTGAACTTCAGACATTTTCCTTTAGTTAAGGAAGTTTACAGTAAGAGCAAAATGCACGTTTATATATAAAACAACGAATTTTAAGTCGTTTTTCGAACATTTGGTGACCAAAGTCGGCTTGTTTATAGCCTTCCTTTTTGTTGTTTTTGAGTATATTAATTTCGATGGTAAATTCTTGTGTTTTAAAGCCATAAAATAAGTACACTAGGCTAAAGTTATTAACTTTGTAATTATAATTAATCACATTTGTTTCCAATTCACTAAGAATATAAAGATATTGCTAAAAAACTCTAAAATATAAAAAGCTACTGCTAAATTTCTCGCTCTTTTGTTTTGTGTGACTTCAGCCATTGTTGGCTTCACTTGCCCTGTCTCCACTTATGATGAAATCCAAAACTATGGAAACCCAAAATATCCTGACCCACACGACTGCAGAAGATACTTTGTCTGTGTTTCGACCTACGATGACCCTACGAGAGCAAAGATATTACCTCGTTTGCAAACATGTGAATATGGTCAAGTGTTTAATGAAGTGACCTTGAAGTGTGACTACTCTGTCAATGTTCCCGGCTGGTGAGTTTTGTGTTTTGTTGTTGAAAATAACATTAGCTTGTCCCCTTTACAAAGTTATTGATATTGTGAAATAGTTAGCAGAGATTAATCTATAGTTATCTGTGCATGTGAACATCAGAGGAAGACTAGAGTTAATGAACATGATAAATAACAAACAACATTAAAATGAGCACACAATTAAAACGTTTTTCATTAAGGACAATCAGTGGCCTCCAAAAAGTCGACCTTCGTTTAAAATGTTTTTAATTGTGTATCCATATTAATATTGAATGTTATATGAATCATGTACAATTGCCACTAAACAATGTTTAATTAATTATATGATCTTTTCATATTCTTTACAAACCAAACTCCAAACTGAAGGCTGGATTAACTTTATGATTGTTTCAGAGCGTTATCTTTGGACACTGCAATCCTTATTTCTCAATCTTTAATGATGGTTTTACACTGTTAAAAAATATACCATAAAATTTACTGTAAAATATTTACAGCCATTTCCTTTATATGTAAAACTCATAGATAATTTATTTTTCCATTACACATTTTACTTTGAATAGTATATTATCTTAAGACACACAGTAATGTGTCACACAGCTAAAACAACCTGATACAGGATGCTGTGTGCTGTTAAGAGGAGTGATAATTTAACAGTTCCTACCTTCTGTAGAATGAACTGTGGTAACCCAAACATTCTTCATGGATGTCTTCAACTAGACTCTTACTTCACGTATCAAATTTCAAGACAATTCATTAAAACATACCTGAGATATACCCAATTTTGCTTGAGTTTTTTCCCTTTTCTAAAAATTTGAACCAAAACTACAGAAACTTTTTCATAGAAAAGCATACTTAACTCTTATGGATTTTTATCAATCTTGGTACACTGATAGAGTAAACCTACAGTCATGAATCTCATTTGGTGTTAATATAAGCCACATGTGCAAAGTTATTCAAAGAAATCCTCTACAATTTGGCTAAAGTTTTGAGAATGCTTATGAAAAAAAATCATGTTAGCTATCTGGCTAATATTTTTACTACAGCTTTAGGTAGACTATCTATTTTGTTCATGTTAGCTATCTGGCTAATATTTTTACTACAGCTTTAGATAGGCCATGTATTTTGTTCATGTTAGCTATCTGGCTAATATTTTTACTACAGCTTTAGGTAGGCCATGTATTTTGTTCATGTTAGCTATCTGGCTAATATTTTTACTACAGCTTTAGGTAGACCATGTATTTTGTTCATGTTAGCTATCTGGCTAATATTTTTACTACAGCTTTAGGTAGACCATGTATTTTGTTCATGTTAGCTATCTGGCTAATATTTTACTACAGCTTTAGGTAGGCCATGTATTTTGTTCAAGTTAGCTATCTGGCTAATATTTTTACTACAGCTTTAGGTAGACCATGTATTTTGTTCATGTTAGCTATCTGGCTAATATTTTTACTACAGCTTTAGGTAGGCCATGTATTTTGTTCATGTTAGCTATCTGGCTAATATTTTACTACAGCTTTAGGTAGGCCATGTATTTTGTTCAAGTTAGCTATCTGGCTAATATTTTACTACAGCTTTAGGTAGACCATGTATTTTGTTCATGTTAGCTATCTGGCTAATATTTTTACTACAGCTTTAGGTAGACTATCTATTTTGGTCAAGTTAGCTATCTGGCTAATATTTTTACTACAGCTTTAGGTAGGCCATGTATTTTGTTCAAGTTAGCTATCTGACTAATATTTTTACTACAGCTTTAGGTAGGCCATGTATTTTCTTCATGTTAGCTATCTGGCTAATATTTTTACTACAGCTTTAGGTAGGCCATGTATTTTGTTCATGTTAGCTATCTGGCTAATATTTTTACTACAGCTTTAGGTAGGCCATGTATTTTGTTCATGTTAGCTATCTGGCTAATATTTTACTACAGCTTTAGGTATGCCATGTATTTTGTTCATCTTAGCTATCTGGCTAATATTTTTACTACAGCTTTAGGTAGGCCATGTATTTTGTTCAAGTTAGCTATCTGGCTAATATTTTTACTACAGCTTTAGGTAGGCCATGTATTTTGTTCATGTTAGCTATTTGGCTAATATTTTTACTACAGCTTTAGGTAGGCCATGTATTTTGTTCATGTTAGCTATCTGACTAATATTTTTACTACAGCTTTAGGTAGGCCATGTATTTTGTTCATGTTAGCTATCTGACTAAAATCGTTACTACAGCTTTAGGTAGGCTATGTATTTTGTTCAAGTTAGTTATCTGACTAATATTTTTACTACAGCTTTAGGTAGGCCATGTTTTTGTTCATGTTAGCTATCTGAATAATATTTTTACTGCAGCTTTAGGTAGGCCATGTATTTTGTTCATGTTAGTTATCTGACTAATATTTTTACTACAGCTTTAGGTAGGCCATGTATTTTGTTCATGTTAGCTATCTGGCTAATATTTTTACCACAGCTTTAGGTAGGCCATGTATTTTGTTCATGTTAGCTATCTGAATAATATTTTTACTACAGCTTTAGGTATGCCATGTATTTTGTCCATGTTAGCCATCTGACTAATATTTTTACTACAGCTTTAGGTAGGCCATGTATTTTGTTCATGTTAGCTATCTGACTAATATTTTTACTACAGCTTTAGGTAGGCCATGTATTTTGTTCATGTTAGCTATCTGAATAATATTTTTACTACAGCTTTAGGTAGGCCATGTATTTTGTCCATGTTAGCCATCTGACTAATGTTTTTACTACAGCTTTAGGTAGGCCATGTAGTTTGTTCAAGTTAGTTATTTGACTAATATTTTTACTACAGCTTTAGGTAGGCCATGTATTTTGTTCATGTTAGCTATCTGACTAATATTTTTACTACAGCTTTAGGTAGGCGATGTATTTTGTTCAAGTTAGCTATCTGGCTAATATTTTTACTACAGCTTTAGGTAGGCCATGTATTTTGTTCATGTTAGCTATCTGGCTAATATATTTACTACAGCTTTAGGTAGGCCATGTATTTTGTTCATGTTAGCTATCTGGCTAATATTTTTACTACAGCTTTAGGTAGACTATCTATTTTGGTCAAGTTAGCTATCTGGCTAATATTTTTACTACAGCTTTAGGTAGGCCATGTATTTTGTTCAAGTTAGCTATCTGACTAATATTTTTACTACAGCTTTAGGTAGGCCATGTATTTTCTTCATGTTAGCTATCTGGCTAATATTTTTACTACAGCTTTAGGTAGGCCATGTATTTTGTTCATGTTAGCTATCTGGCTAATATTTTTACTACAGCTTTAGGTAGGCCATGTATTTTGTTCATGTTAGCTATCTGGCTAATATTTTACTACAGCTTTAGGTATGCCATGTATTTTGTTCATCTTAGCTATCTGGCTAATATTTTTACTACAGCTTTAGGTAGGCCATGTATTTTGTTCATGTTAGCTATCTGGCTAATATTTTACTACAGCTTTAGGTATGCCATGTATTTTGTTCATCTTAGCTATCTGGCTAATATTTTTACTACAGCTTTAGGTAGGCCATGTATTTTGTTCAAGTTAGCTATCTGGCTAATATTTTTACTACAGCTTTAGGTAGGCCATGTATTTTGTTCATGTTAGCTATCTGGCTAATATTTTTACTACAGCTTTAGGTAGGCCATGTATTTTGTTCATGTTAGCTATCTGAATAATATTTTTACTACAGCTTTAGGTAGGCCATGTATTTTGTCCATGTTAGCCATCTGACTAATATTTTTACTACGGCTTTAGGTAGGCCATGTATTTTGTTCATGTTAGCTATCTGGCTAATATTTTTACTACAGCTTTAGGTATGCCATGTATTTTGTTCATCTTAGCTATCTGGCTAATATTTTTACTACAGCTTTAGGTAGGCCATGTATTTTGTTCAAGTTAGCTATCTGGCTAATATTTTTACTACAGCTTTAGGTAGGCCATGTATTTTGTTCATGTTAGCTATTTGGCTAATATTTTTACTACAGCTTTAGGTAGGCCATGTATTTTGTTCATGTTAGCTATCTGACTAATATTTTTACTACAGCTTTAGGTAGGCCATGTATTTTGTTCATGTTAGCTATCTGACTAATATCGTTACTACAGCTTTAGGTAGGCTATGTATTTTGTTCAAGTTAGTTATCTGACTAATATTTTTACTACAGCTTTAGGTAGGCCATGTATTTTGTTCATGTTAGCTATCTGAATAATATTTTTACTGCAGCTTTAGGTAGGCCATGTATTTTGTTCATGTTAGTTATCTGACTAATATTTTTACTACAGCTTTAGGTAGGCCATGTATTTTGTTCATGTTAGCTATCTGGCTAATATTTTTACTACAGCTTTAGGTAGGCCATGTATTTTGTTCATGTTAGCTATCTGAATAATATTTTTACTACAGCTTTAGGTAGGCCATGTATTTTGTCCATGTTAGCCATCTGACTAATATTTTTACTACAGCTTTAGGTAGGCCATGTATTTTGTTCATGTTAGCTATCTGACTAATATTTTTACTACAGCTTTAGGTAGGCCATGTATTTTGTTCATGTTAGCTATCTGAATAATATTTTTACTACAGCTTTAGGTAGGCCATGTATTTTGTCCATGTTAGCCATCTGACTAATATTTTTTACTACAGCTTTAGGTAGGCCATGTATTTTGTTCATGTTAGCTATCTGACTAATATTTTTACTACAGCTTTAGGTAGGCCATGTATTTTGTTCATGTTAGCTATCTGAATAATATTTTTACTACAGCTTTAGGTAGGCCATGTATTTTGTCCATGTTAGCCATCTGACTAATATTTTTACTACAGCTTTAGGTAGGCCATGTAGTTTGTTCAAGTTAGTTATTTGACTAATATTTTTACTACAGCTTTAGGTAGGCCATGTATTTTGTTCATGTTAGCTATCTGACTAATATTTTTACTACAGCTTTAGGTAGGCCATGTATTTTGTTCATGTTAGCTATCTGGCTAATATATTTACTACAGCTTTAGGTAGACTATCTATTTTGGTCAAGTTAGCTATTTGGCTAATATTTTTACTACAGCTTTAGGTAGGCGATGTATTTTGTTTAAGTTAGCTATCTGGCTAATATTTTTACTACAGCTTTAGGTAGGCCATGTATTTTGTTCAAGTTAGCTATCTGACTAATATTTTTACTACAGCTTTAGGTAGGCCATGTATTTTGTTCATGTTAGCTATCTGACTAATATTTTTACTACACTTTTAGGTAGGCCATCTATTTTGTTCAAGTTAGTTATCTAGCTAATATTTTTACTACAGCTTTAGGTAGGCCATGTATTTTGTTCATGTTAGCCATCTGGCTAATATTTTTACTACAGCTCTAGGTATGCCATGTATTTTGTTCATCATAGCTATCTGGCTAATATTTTTACTACAGCTTTAGGTAGGCCATGTATTTTGTTCAAGTTAGCTATCTGGCTAATATTTTTACTACAGCTTTAGGTAGGCCATGTATTTTGGTCAAGTTAGCTATCTGGCTAATATTTTTACTACAGCTTTAGGTAGGCCATGTGTTTTGTTCAAGTTAGCTATCTGGCTAATATTTTTACTACAGCTTTAGGTAGGCGATGTATTTAGTTTAAGTTAGCTATCTGGCTAATATTTTTACTACAACTTTAGGTAGGCCATGTATTTTGTTCAAGTTAGCTATCTGACTAATATTTTTACTACAGCTTTAGGTAGGCCATGTATTTTGTTCATGTTAGCTATCTGACTAATATTTTTACTACACTTTTAGGTAGGCCATATATTTTGTTCAAGTTAGCTATCTGGCTAATATTTTTACTACAGCTTTAGGTAGGCCATGTATTTTGTTCATGTTAGTTATCTGACTAATATTTTTACTACAGCTTTAGGTAGGCCATGTATTTTGTTCATGTTAGCTATCTGGCTAATATTTTTACTACAGCTTTAGGTAGGCCATGTATTTTGTTCATGTTAGCTATCTGACTAATATTTTTACTACAGCTTTAGGTAGGCCATGTATTTTGTTCATGTTAGCTATCTGACTAATATCGTTACTACAGCTTTAGGTAGGCCATGTATTTTGGTCAAGTTAGCTATCTGGCTAATATTTTTACTGCAGCTTTAGGTAGGCCATGTATTTTGTTCAAGTTAGCTATCTGGCTAATATTTTTACTACAGCTTTAGGTAGGCCATGTATTTTGTTCATGTTAGCTATCTGGCTAATATTTTTACTACAGCTTTAGGTAGACTATCTATTTTGGTCAAGTTAGCTATCTGGCTAATATTTTTACTACAGCTTTAGGTAGGCCATGTATTTTGTTCAAGTTAGTTATCTGGCTAATATTTTACTACAGCTTTAGGTAGACTATCTATTTTGGTCAAGTTAGCTATCTGGCTAATATTTTTACTACAGCTTTAGGTAGGCCATGTATTTTGTTCAAGTTAGTTATCTGGCTAATATTTTACTACAGCTTTAGGTAGGCCATGTATTTTGATTAATCATCATCACGCCCATGTTAAAAAGCCCAGTCCTTTTTTTGGACACCCCTTTTGTAACACCTAATGTGCTTTTGATTAGATTATTTTCAATATAACATTTATAGATAATTCACCAGGAGGCCATGTAGGTAGCTGTATCATTTTTATCAGTACATTTATGATAGACACCTTTTTAAATACTACACAGTAAGTGTTCTAAGAAAGTTTTGTGAATTCTGTTCATTATATAGTAGGGTTTGTGGGAAAGTAACATTACTGGGTGTTTAATGACTAGTGTGAATTCAGTGTCATTTGAAAATGTTTGTGGGAGGTAGCAGAATTTAAATTGGTTACAATAAACAATCCACCTTATCAGTCATATCAGTTTAAAACTTAAAACGTATTATTTGGAGTTACTTGTTGAATTAAATGTCCTCACACAATATAAATATTAAATGAATTGAGTTAAAACATATTTTAAATTTAATTAATATTCATTCATGTTCTAATATTACAACAACAATTAATGAAGAACATAATAAGAAGATATCTCAAAATAAGATATATAAAGGTAGAAAACATCTCTGTTACTGAATCTGCAGAACGTTGGAAGGATTGATGGCCAGTCTTATGTCATTGTGTGTTTTGCTAATCCTAATGAGGGATGGTTGTTTCTTGTTTGATAGAACCCTTGCTTTATACCAGAATGTTGTGGGTAGAAGTAAGCACACGACAAGTGATTTTTACTTTAAAGTCAGGCTTGATCCACTATGCAAACACTGAAGAGGTCTAGCAACTCCTGAGACAGACCAGGTGTTCCAGTCTGAATACCACCTTTCCAGCTTCATGATGTATTTTATGGTAGTTATTACAACTATGACACTGATTTCTATTTTACAGAATGGATGGACTTTATTATAAGCATTTTTCAAACTTAAATCAATAATGTGTTCTCACCAGCTTTAAAACCTTCCATCCTGCAGCATTGATCAATGTTTCTGTTCTCTCTGTAATAACAATAAAACCTTCCATCCTGCAGCATTGATCAATGTTTCTGTATTCTCTGTAATAACAATAAAACCTTCCATCCTGCAGCATTGATCAATGCTCCTGTTCTCTGTAATAACAATAAAACCTTCCATCCTGCAGCATTGATCAATGTTTCTGTATTCTCTGAGATAACAATAAAACCTTCCATCCTGCAGCATTGATCAATGTTTCTGTTCTCTCTGTGATAACAATAAAACCTTCCATCCTGCAACATTGATCAATGTTTCTGTTCTCTCTGTGATAACAGTTGTCAGAGTAGCAGTTGTTCAATCTGATATACAGTTCTAGCTATAGCTTCAGCTTGTCAATGATGTTTGGTAGGACAATGATTTAATAGCCTTTAATGTAAGAAAGGTCCTTCTTGGTGTTGGGTGAGGATTTGATAAAAACATCATTACAAATATCAGAGATGCAACTTGTTTCCCAGTTACATTGTTTACTCACCAGTAACTTCAACATGTTGATTTATATAAGCCCTTAAAGATGGAGATTTTTACCATCTGAACTCAGAGCTTCATCTTTAGATGTATTTATGGTCACATATTCCTCAGTAATGTTAAATTGTATTGTGAGTCTCTAGCATATGACTATCATCACTGGTTACTGTACAATGTATTGATCGTCTCTGTATTGAGTGGGACAGTCATCATGGCAAATAAATTATATTTCTAAGTTCTTGGTTTCCATCCCAGAAAAATTGCCTGGAATGCATGGGACTGCTTATATAATTGTGTGTTTTCTTATAACCTTACCTCATAAAGTAAGAGATATTAACCTTAGAACTAGAGTAAATGTTTTCCAGTGAAACATAATCTGTTTCTTTACTTATAATATTAGTGTGTGTATTTCATATTCTTACAAAACTGTTAGTAATATGTTTAAAGTTATATTAATTCTTCATTTCCACAGAGAATATTTTATGTAAATTTGTGTTGTTATTAATTACATTTCTTTTACTCTGCTGTCATCTATTCACCTGAGATTAATCTGTGCTAGTTTTATTTTACAGTATAATGTGGTATTAGTGTTCAAAATAGCTTTATACTATTGTTAATTGTTTCTCTTTACAATATTATAATCCATTTTATTTTAAATTATTCCCACAGTGACAGTTACCGTTGTTTAACCAAAATAACATGTTATCAAAATATAGCTACATATTGTATGAACTGTTACTTTTAATTCAATAGTGGCAGTAGCTGTAGTCCAGCTTTAATAACATGTTATCACAATGTAGCTACATATTGTATGAAGTGTTACTTTTAATTCAATAGTGGCAGTTACTATGGTCTAGTTGTAATAATATGTTATCACAATGTAGCTACATATTGTATGAAGTGTTACTTTTAATTCAATAGTGACAGCTATGGTACAGCTGTAATAACATGTTTTTGCAATGTAACTACATATTGTATCAAATATTAATTTTATTTTAATTGTGATAGTTACTATGGTACAGCTGTAATAACATGCTATCAAGATATAGCTACATATTGTATCAATTGTTACATTTACTCCCATAGTCACAGTTACTATGGTATAGCTGTAATATTATGTTATCCAAATATAGCTACATATTGTATGAAGTATTACTTTTATATCCATTGTGACAGCTACTGTGGTCCCATTGTAATAACATATTATCAAAATATAGCTACATATTGTATGAACTATTATTTTATTTCCATAGTAATAGTTACTGTGGTACAGGTTTAATAATATGTTATTACACCATAACTACATATTGTATGAACTATTACTTTTATTTCCATAGTGAGAGCTACTATGGTCCAGCTGCAAAATATGCTGTTCCAGTGAAATCACCACTAGTTGACCAATATGCTGTTCCAAAGACCCCTGTTCCTGGAGAGCATGGTGCTTTTGTAAAGACTCTAATACCTGGACAGTATGATGCCAATGTTGAGAACTCTGTAGCTGGTGAGTATGCTGCCCTTGTGAAGACCCCCATAGCCAGACAGTATGATGCATCTGTGAAGACTCCTGAAGCTGGCCAATATGATGCCTTTGTGAAGCCACTATTCTACAAATAATCTATAGCAGAAATAAATAATTTTATTCAGGGTTTTCATTGAAGACCTTCAAAGTAAGAATATTCCATGGCCTCTAACTTGGAAAATTACTATGGGATAAGTTATTGTTCTGGTATCTTTTTGTAATGTAATATTTGAATATTATCTGGACTTCCAAGCAGTGGTTTAATTCACGATGACATGAATTGTGATGTTGATTATAAATATGTATTTACAAAAGAAATTAAATTAGCATTAAAGCCTTACAGAGTGTCAGTCATAGTTCTTACTTTTACATGTTTCACAATATCCATCTCTCTGTTAGTGGAGCATCACTTCACTTATTTTTACATGTTTCACAATATCCATCTCTCTGTTAGTGGAGCACCACTTCACTTATTTTTACATGTTTCACAATATCCATCTCTCTGTTAGTGGAGCACCACTTCACTTATTTTTACATGTTTCACAATATCCATCTCTCTGTTAGTGGAGCATCACTTCACTTATTTTTACATGTTTCACAATATCCATCTCTCTGTTAGTGGAGCACCACTTCACTTATTTTTACATGTTTCACAATATCCATCTCTCTGTTAGTGGAGCACCACTTCACTTATTTTTACATGTTTCACAATATCCATCTCTCTGTTAGTGGAGCACCACTTCACTTATTTTTACATGTTTCACAATATCCACCTCTCTGTTAGTGGAGCATCACTTCACTTATTTTTACATGTTTCACAATATCCATCTCTCTGTTAGTGGAGCATCACTTCACTTATTTTTACATGTTTCACAATATCCATCTCTCTGTTAGTGGAGCATCACTTCACTTATTTTTACATGTTTCACAATATCCATCTCTCTGTTAGTGGAGCATCACTTCACTTATTTTTTACATGTTTCACAATATCCATCTCTCTGTTAGTGGAGCACCACTTCACTTATTTTTACATGTTTCACAATATCCATCTCTCTGTTAGTGGAGCATCACTTCACTTATTTTACATGTTTCACAATATCCATCTCTCTGTTAGTGGAGCACCACTTCACTTATTTTACATGTTTCACAATATCCATCTCTCTGTTAGTGGAGCATCACTTCACTTATTTTTTACATGTTTCACAATATCCATCTCTCTGTTGGTGGAGCACCACTTCACTTATTTTTACATGTTTCACAATATCCATCTCTCTGTTAGTGGAGCACCACTTCACTTATTTTTACATGTTTCACAATATCCATCTCTCTGTTAGTGGAGCACCACTTCACTTATTTTTACATGTTTCACAATATCCATCTCTCTGTTAGTGGAGCACCACTTCACTTATTTTTACATGTTTCACAATATCCATCTCTCTGTTAGTGGAGCATCACTTCACTTATTTTTACATGTTTCACAATATCCATCTCTCTGTTAGTGGAGCATCACTTCACTTATTTTTACATGTTTCACAATATCCATCTCTCTGTTAGTGGAGCACCACTTCACTTATTTTTACATGTTTCACAATATCCATCTCTCTGTTAGTGGAGCACCACTTCACTTATTTTTACATGTTTCACAATATCCATCTCTCTGTTAGTGGAGCATCACTTCACTTATTTTTACATGTTTCACAATATCCATCTCTCTGTTAGTGGAGCATCACTTCACTTATTTTTACATGTTTCACAATATCCATCTCTCTGTTAGTGGAGCACCACTTCACTTATTTTTACATGTTTCACAATATCCATCTCTCTGTTAGTGGAGCACCACTTCACTTATTTTTACATGTTTCACAATATCCATCTCTCTGTTAGTGGAGCACCACTTCACTTATTTTTACATGTTTCACAATATCCATCTCTCTGTTAGTGGAGCATCACTTCACTTATTTTTACATGTTTCACAATATCCATCTCTTTGTTAGTGGAGCACTTTTTCATAGTTTTAAAATATTTCGTAATGACAGAGATTGGTGCTCTACTGTATGATGTTGGATTAACCATTAGACTTTATAAAGTCGTGAACGTGAACGTATGTGTACACAAATTTTCTTTGCTAAAAATTTATTTTGGTTACATTTACAGTTTAAAATATTAATTAGAATTAGATTTAGTGTTAAGTTTTATGAGCAGTAATAGATGAACACAGATGTAATACACATGTTCAACATTACGAAAAAATCTTTTGCTTAAATATAGTAGATTAATACATTAGTAACAGATATGTTCAACATTACAGAGGGGAATTTTTTACTTAAATATTGTACATGAATACAGTAGAAACACACATGTTCAACATTACAGAGGGGAATGGTTTATTTGCACATATTCTTACAGTAGTTTCATTTTGAAAAGCATGGGTTACGTCCATTTTTCTACTTCAATACTATGAAAATATTTTTTTTTTTTATAATTCAAAGAAAAATACATGTTTTTGATTAAAAAGTAATTTTGTGTGAAATTTACCGAAACTTTTATTGTTTATAAAAACATGTAGTTTTAAGAGTTTTATTAAATATATATATATATATCTTCGAAAGCAAGAAAAAGGAAAAAGAACACACAATAAAAAGGCAGATAACTATAAAAATAGTAGTTTGTGTAAAAAGCCCTGATAATCTGTGTAAAAGGCCCAGACAGTATGTGTAAAAAGCCCTGATAATCTGCTAGATTTACGAATTTCGAATGAAAATTCTTCGTTTTTTTAGCCCGTTTATTAACTTTTTTCATTGACGTAAAATGGAAAACAGGAATTTTCACGACTAACGAAAGCTTAAAGATCGTGAATTTTGGTGGTTTAATTTTGAAACGCGTACGTAAAATATATCGTTCTACACCTTTAATATGAAACCAAAATTGTAATAAAATTTATGAAGAATATCAAATGTATAGCCTTGATATTTGTTATGAGAAAATAATTTTAAAAACACGCCAAATAGTTCGCAATTTAAAACAGTATTCATTGTCAAATGTCTAATATTCATTGTTTCTTAGAAAAATTCAAAATGGAACATCATATCTTTAATAAAGTATCGCTTTGGAAGAAAAACAAATTTAATTATCCAGAATAAAAGCAGGGTTAAAGATGGACTAAGTTTTTGGGGAAAAAAAACTGTAATAGCCTTCTAGATTTAAGACTTTGAAAATTTCTCGTTTTAAGTCACTTGTAGCTCCCCGCTATACAGCGGCAAGTCTACGGATCTACAACGCTAAAATCAGGGGTTCGATTCTCCTCGGTGGGCTCAGCAGATAGCCTGATGTGGCTTTGCTATAAGAAAAACACACACACAGTCACTTGTTGGAACAGCGGTAAGTCTTCGATGCTGAAGTCAGGATTGTATTCACTTCGGTGAACACTACAAAAACTCGATGTGGCTTTGTTATAAAAAAAAATCATGCTTTAATTTTCAAGCCCTTCCATTAACTTTCCTTTAATGAGGAATTCAAATTTCAAATTAAAAAGTAACCGTAATGTTCAGAACAAATATTGGGATTTTTGATAAAAGAAGTTGGATATGGAAAAAACACGTACATTAAATGATGGCCAGGAGGTTAAGGCACTCGTCTCGTAATTCGAGGGTCGTGAGATCGAATCCCTGTTACACCAAACATGCCCGCCCTTTCAGCCGTATGGGACGTTATAACGTGAATAGAAATCCCACTATTCGTTGGTAAAAGAGTAGCCCAAGAGTTGGCGGTGGATGCTGATGACTAGCTGCCTTTCCTCCTGTCTTACAATTCTAAATTAGGGACGGCTAGTACAGATAGCACTCAAGTATCTTTGCGCGAAATTTAAAACACAAATCCTACAATAATATAAAAATAAAATATTCGAAAAACATCAATAAAATATAAATAACCTAAGTACTGTTGAAAATAAAGTGATTTTTGAAACACGACTAAAAATTAAATTTTCGACAATCTTTCTTTCGCAAAAAAACTAGAATGAAGTCTTACGTCTTTAATGAAAAATATTGTATCACTTCGAAGCATAAAAATATTTATATTTTGTTTATTTATAATAAAGCAAAGTTATAAATGGACCAAACCTGGGAAGAAACCGCAATAATATTCTTGATTTATGAATAAAAATTTCTTATTTGAAGCCCTTGTATTAACTTTCTTTTATTGAAGAGTGTGGTAGATTACAAAATAACTGGAATTTTCCCAAGAAATCAAGGCTTAAATTTTGGTGAAAAAAATTCCATTTTGAAAAGCATATATCAAATGCATCTTTTCACTCAAATAATGTGTTTGGTGAAAAAATAATTATTTCAACAAACGTCTAAAAGTACACGATTTCAGGAATGAGGCCTTTTGAAAATCCCGATACAGCTTTTGTAAAACATTAAAATCTATTATACAAACCTTTATTCAAATAACCAAAGACCTTGTGTATTTTTACAGACAAAAATTTTGTTTAATGTCGAGATACACTACATGGTCCCGACATTATATGGACACCCGACCATCATACCCATACGTGCTTGTTGAACATCTCGTACCAAAACCATGAGCATTAACATGGAGTTGGTCCCTCCTGCGCTGCTATAACAGCCTCCAATTCCTCTGGGAAGGTTTTTCAATAAATTTTGGAGCATGGCTACAGAAATTCATTCCTATTCAGCCACAAGACCATCAGTGAGGTCGGGCACTGATATCGGGCGAGAAGGCCTGCCTCGCAGTCAGCGTTCCAATTCATCCCAAAGGTGTTCGATGGGATTAAGGTCAGGGCTCTGTGCAGGCCAGTCAAGTTCTTCCACACCAACCTCGGCAAACCATATCTTTATGGACCTCGCTTTGTGTACAGGTGCATTGTCATGCTGAAGCAAAATAGAACCTTCCCCAAACTGTTGCCACAAAGTTGGAAGCACACAATTCTCTAAAATATCATTGTATGCTGTAGCATTAAAATTTCCTTCTATTGCAACTAAAAATCCTTGCCAAAACCATTAGAAACAGCCCCAGACCATTATTCCTCCTCCACAAAACTTGGCACTGCATTCAGGCAGTTAGTGTTCTCTTGGCATTTGCCAAACCCAGATTTGTCCATCAGACTGCCAGATAGTGAAGTATGATTCATCACTCCAGAGAACGCGTTTCCACTACTCCATAGTCCAATGGCAGTATGCTTTACATCACTCCAGCCAACACTTGGCATTGTGCATGGTGATCTTAGGCTTGTGTGCGGCTGCTTGGCCATGGATACCCACTTCATGCAGCTCCTGATGAACAGTTCTTGTATTTACGTTGCTTTCAGAGGCAGTTTGGAACTCGGTAGTGAGTATTGCAGTTGTGAACAGACGATTTTTATGTGCTACGCGCTTCAGCACTTGGTGGCCCCATTCTGTGAGCTTGCGTGGCCTACCGCTTCGTGGCTGAGCTGTTGTTGCTCCTAGACGTTTTCACTTCACAATAACAGCAATAACACTTCACAATACAGTTGATCGGGGCAGCTCTAGCAGGGCATAAATTTGACGAACTGACTTGTTGGAAAGGTAGCATTTTATGACAGCGCCACGTTGAAAACCACTGAGCTCTTTAGGACAACCCAATTTACTGCCAATGTTTGTCTTTGGGAGTCATTGCATAGCTGTATGCTTAAGTTAATGCACCTGTTAGCAATTTGTGTGGTTGAAAAAGCGGCCCAGGGGGTCGCGAAGCCTTGGCAGGGGAGTCGCGAAGCCTTGTTAGAAGTAGCTTGGGATAACATTAATTTTATTTCATCAATTACATTTTCATGCTCTTACATTTTTTTGTTTCGGTGCAAAGCAAAACATGTGCTACGTTAGTTCAATGTCATTAGGTGCTATTATGGGTGTATGTATGCGTGCCTGTGAGTGAATGTGTATGTGTCTGCAACTGTATGTATGTGTCTACTAGTGAGTAGCGAGTATGTGAGTGCACGCGCATGTACGTATGCTTGTGTGTCTGTTTAGCTGTGATTAAGTGTGTGTGTGCTCGCTGTCGACACGTAAGTCACATGACCGTTGCTGATTGGTGGATGACGAATCGCGCGACTGGCCACTCTCCCTTCCCTCCCAATACTTACCCCATCATTACTCTACCTGCACCCCCCCACAAGTAGTCAGTGTAAGATCTACAGTTGCCAAAGCGTTCAATATTCAACATTTTTATTTTATTTTAACAAGGAGATAAGTAAGCAGTAGAGGTGAGTTGTGTCCATGGCTAAACGGCACAGATACTCAGAATGCTACCTCAACATTGGCTTCACCATTGTGCTCGCCAACAAAGGCATCAAGAAACCACAGTGTGTTTTGAAACATCCAGAACACGCAAAGAAGGGTTTGGATTTCTTCAAACGGCATGAACGGTGTCTTAAAAGCCAAAGAATCGATAGAAGTGGGTCGTTTCAGCAGCCGTAGTGGAAGCTTCATATGAGATTGCATTCGAAATTGCTAAACAAAAAAAGCCTCACACAATTGGAGAAACACTTCTTAAACCCTGCATGATGAAAGTAGTAAATCTTATTCTGGGAGAAGCCAGTGCAAAGAAGATGCAGCAAGTATCCCTGTCAAATAATACTATACAGAGGTGCATTTCTAAAATGTCTATGGATGTGAAGGAACAGGTTTTTGACTGAAATCAAGGGTTCCCCTTTGTTCTTCTTTTAGCTCGACGAGTCAACAGATGTAAGTTCATGTTCTCAGTTGCTTGTCTTCGTGAGATACATTAATTCAGGTGACATCGAAGATGAATTCTTATTCTGCAGTGCACTTGAAACCACAACAAAAGCTGATGATGTCATGGAAAAAGTTTCAACTTTTTTTCAAGACGAAGATCTTCAATGGGAAAACGTGTGTGGGGTTTGTACGGATGGGGCACCGGCTATGCTGGGATCGAAATTAGGATTCCAGTCGAGAGTGAAGAAGCTAGCACCTCAAGCAAAGGGCATCCACTGCATGATTCACCGATATGCTCTCGCCAGTAAGACTCTCCCTGCCTCTCTGCAGGAAGTGCTTGAATCTGTAATCAAAATTGTAAATTATGTAAAGACTCAAGCACTCAACACTCGCCTATTCAAAGAACTATGCAAAGACATGAATGCTGACCACGAAGTCCTTCTCTTCTACACAGCAGTACGTTGGTTGTCGAAAGGAAACGTTATTAATCGTGTCTTTGAAATGAAAGATGAAATAAAGCTATTCCTGGAGACTCAAGAAAGGAAAGATCTTGTAGCTCACTTCAAAGATGAAGCATGAAATAAAAGGGTTGCGTACCTAGCCGACATTTTTGACCAGCTGAACAAGCTCAATTTGAAGCTTCAAGGAAGGGAAACACATGTTCTCCTTTTTCAAGATAGTCTTCGGGCCTTTGTTTCCAAACTGCAGAACTGGCGTCGGAAAACCAATCTTGGAAACATCGCTATGTTTGAAAAACTTTGTGGAGTGACGGATGAGTCTCAGATCCAACTGGATCAGTTCCTCAAGGATGAGATTACCGAACATCTTCAGTCTCTAGAAAAGGAAGTCGAGCGTTACTTCCCTGAGCTATCACAGGAACAGGAGGCCCTGGTAAGGAACCCATTTTGTACTGAACTTGATGTATCCAGCATCCCAGATGATATCCAAGATGAATTTCTGGATCTAAGGAACGACTCTTCAGCTCACGATCTCTTCAAGGTGAAATCCGTGACTCAGTTCTGGTGCGCTATGTATCAGTCATACTCCAAAGTCAGCATGATAGCTTTACGTGTCCTTGTTCCATTTGCTTCTACCTACTTGTGTGAGGCAGGATTTTCCACTCTTGTCAATATAAAAACAAAGAATAGGAACAGATTGGATGTTGGAGATGACATGAGACTGGCTCTAACAAACGCTCGACCACAAATTTCAAAGCTTGCTGCTGAAATGCAACATCAGGCATCTCACTAGCTGGGTTGGATAGCTGTTCAAACCTATGTTAATATTATTTTAAGAAATATATGTTCTTTTTGTGAATTCAGGTTGAACCAATGTGATTTAATTTGCTAATAAATAATTACAGAATTTTTAAATATTTTTTTAGATGTTTCTCTCCCTCTCCTTCACAGAAAATAAAATAAAAATTAAGCTGCTGATAGTAAGCCCTGAGTAGGGGGTCACATGGGTTTCAAACTTTTAGGTAAGGGGTCGTGAGTGCCAAAAGGTTGGGAACCCCCTGAAATAGCCGAACCCACTAATTAGAAGGGGTGTTCGCATGTAGTGTAAGTCTGTGCTTTAGTGATGTTTAATTTCATAAGGCCAAAATGTTCCAGAAAAATAAAATTTTGAGCCCTGAGGTATAATGAAAACAATATTACCACATGGAGTGCATCTTTCTTTAAAACATAGAATACGCAAAATATGATAATAGTATAAGAAATAAACACAAAACTTTAATACCTATCAAATTGGGTAAGACACCATATTGCAATTTTCTAAAACTGTTTATCTCCTCACGAAATCAAAGGTGGGCAGATTTTTCATCAAATCAAAAAAGTATAAAAAAAGAAAAACATTAACAATTAATCGTTTTCCTAAAAGCCCATCTTGAATGCATAATTTCAGCCGAAGAAATCGAAAAACATGTGATACAATTATGTATTTCAAAAGACAAAGACCTTACATATATTCATAAAAAGAAACGAGTTTAAACACGAACTTTTATGTTATTTTTATAAAAAATAATTAAACGTGACGAGTTTTGAAGAAAAATTATACTTTTGAAAAGCCGATTTTGAATTCAAGTTTTCCGTAGAACATCAACAACAGCGATATAAACAATCTACAAAAAATTAAACATATTTTCTCCTAAACCCGAAGTCGAGTGCATCTTTCTGGAAAAAAAAATTGATCCAAGTAAAAGAAGATAACTTGTAAAAATAAACACAAAACTGTAATATAGGAGTATCATGTTAATTAAAAATATATTGTTCCTAAAAAATAAAGTTCCTAACAGTGTTTATCTTCTCTGGGAGAGCAAAACACTAGTGAAGATGAACACAGTTTTCATAAAATTATTCAGGCTAAAAACACTCATGATAACATTCTGCACTTATTGCAAAGTCAATATTAATTTATCTTAATGAAAACAAAAAACTATGATACAGAAATGTTTCTCCAAAATACAAAGGCATTATGTTATTCTGCAGAAGACGAAGTTTATTTGTTTTTAATGCAGACGTTAGTGGATGTACATAAATAATTAACCGTAGCGACTCTTGAGGAGTTTCTTTATTTTCTAAAATCTGTTTGTTTATTTGAAGTTAAACACAAAGCTATACAAAGCTGAACTCTATTCACAGTGGGTATCGAAGCCCGATTTCTAGCATTGTAAATATGTAAACATACCATTGTGTTACTAGTGGACCGAAAAATTCACTTCGAAGACATATTTTCCATAGAAGAGTATAAAAATAATTTTATTTTAGGACTTTAAATAGTTATCTAACTACATAATTCATAATAATAAATTAGTACAATTAAAGCTACATATTCTGGAATTTCCAAAATAAATATAGGATTATTATATGAGTAAAAGACATTTTAAAACACCATACGAGTAAACTTCTGTTTAAACTTTTTAGTGTGTTAGCTCTACAGCAGTAAATTTCTGAGTATTTGGTATCATTCGTGTTGGTTTTTTTTTTTTATGGTATTATATTGGTTGCTGATTCATAGACCAGCAAACGCGCTGTTCACCCAACGCCGCCTGTAATAATCGATGAGTTACCCATTGACGCTGCCAGCTTCATTCAACGATACAAGCTATAAGCGCATGCTTTTCCGGAACGCTCTCGACAAGGTACGCTTACTTCTTTTCACCTGTGATTCCCCGTAAAGCAACACTCATCTGTTTACAGTCTTTCTTAGAAACGTACACCAATCATTTACCATTGAAAATATTCTTCAATACCAGAAATAGAACAGCAGGAGCGGTCTACTGAAACGACCACAGCAAGATGAAAGAAAGACACACAAACACGACTGTTATACCAATTCACATCCGTAGATGCCTTACAACAAACCAGTCACCAGCAGGAACGTACTACCTTCCCGTCCGCTAAAGTAAAAATTTCCGGTTTATTCTGGTCAGACCCTACTACTGGTCACGTCGTATCCTTCGAACCTGTCTTCTCTTCATGTCCAAAACCTCTATTCCGCGACCTTTTCACCTGTACAGATTTAAAAACAACAACGCATAAATCTTAACGTAGGATCCACAAATTCCCTGCCGTCTTTAGTCCCACATTAGCTGATGATTTTGTGCTCTTGTGGTAAAAATCTGTCCTTGGATTTTTCGCCTTCGTTTGGTCGCACTAGTGAACCTTTATCTTATCCCCGGTGTTCAAAATTCACTCTCTCTTTATTATCATGATAATTTTTAACATTAATTCTACCAAGGTGCTTAAATCGCGTCTATGTCGAAAAGAAAGAAAATTTCTGATCGCCCCCAGTTATATCTACTCATGAACTTCGTCTTGGGGTCAAATAATGTTAAACCAGAATACGTACCACGTTTTCTGCTCTGCTCAAGTAAATTTCTGTTTAAGCCCTAAAGTTCTTTGACAGCTTATTTTACAAAGTTTTCTGTGAACTCAGACTTATTATCTGTATCGGTGTGAACGTATCCTGTAACAAACGTTACTGAAGAAAGTTAGGCCTTATGGTTATTTTATATGATAGTTTAAAAGAACCCGCCAAATGATAGAACAGGATATATTATTATGTATCGACAGCGATAAGATAACGAAGTATTAACACAATCGTATATTATTTAAACACATCATGTATCCACAACGTTCAGACAAAGAAATAACGACATAACTGTACTTATACAGTGCTGAGACTGTGAAGTAAGTAGTGGTAAAATGTGGTAAAAACACACACACACTAATCTTACTGATAAAACTAGGGTGTGTGTGATTTATTTTACTATAACTAAATATTAACAGATTTAATTTGTTTGTACTAAAGCACAAAGCTGCACAATGCGCTGTGTCAACCACGGGTATTGAAGCCCGATTTCTAACGGTATTACTCTGCAGATATATCGCTGTTTTAGAGGTAAAGAGAGAGGGCTCTAATTTATACTAATAATTTAGAAAACAAGTCGTAAAATATAATTAAAACATTTCTACTGCGTAAATAGTTTGTTAAAATAAAGAGCTAAAAAAACAATGTGGTCGTTCACTTATAAAAAAATTTAAGTTCTCTCGTCAAATTTACGATAAAACAACCTGTACTTAGCCACATAACTAGGTGGCGTCACTGTTGTTCTCAAACGGATCTAACTTGTGGTCTCCAACACATGAAAAGTTTCAAGGACGGTGACATACAGCATATAATTATTTTTATTGCAATTTCACTTGACTTAAAGCAAGGCCACATTCACAAGCTGATGTTTTAAAAATCATTTCTAATTGTGCAAATAATTTTTGTACTAGATGCTTTACTACAGTTTTTAAACTTCATCAGAGTTTACAGCTAACAAAATCAAAAAAATGCTAAATGAATTTAAACGATTGCATTTTCGGTTTTATTCACGACTTATTTACTAATTTTGAACATCAAAAAGTTCAACATCAAATAAAACGTGTTTCCTCGCCTTCCTCTATTTTTGTTGTATCGGGATAGCATTTCTTGTAAAGTGAAAGAAAAACAGATATTCCAAAAAACACTGGCTTTTAATACACTCAAACAATTTATCTTAAAGTCGAAAAAGTGTTTGTTTTTTCATTTGGTACTTATTAGTATCATATATGTGTTCTGAAGGGTAAGTAAAGTGTCCACTAATTATATAATTTGGTACTTATTAGTATCATATATGTGTTCTGAAGGGTAAGTAAAGTGTCCACTAATTATATAATTTGGTACTTATTAGTATCACGCACCTGTTTTGAAGTACAAAAGGCTTTTTAAATAGTAATTTTCACATTTTAGGCTTATATAATATGCTAGAATAATTTATTCTATCAGTAACCTAATTTAGGTTTTTTTTTTAACTCTCTAAGTGTATTTTTACACGGATGGTTGTCTTGCATTCATAGCCTGGTTTGCAAGTTTTTGGATACACGGGCTGTGAAGAAGTTATGAAAATAATATTAAACTTTGACCACCACAACAGGGCACTTCCTGGGTGCATAGAAGATGTCGTAGCTATGAAAATAGTTTGGAATTTCTGTTCTCTTACATTACAAATCCCGTGTTAAAGGGTAAAGTACTTTTCTAATTTATCTTATCTGAAAAGAATGATCATAGTTTCTTTAGTTCTTACATATTTGAGAAAAAGGAAAGTACGTAAACCTGGTGTTTATTCTTGTCACAACAAATATTGTACACTTTAATAAAGGCTTTACAGTTGAGTTTATTTTGTTTCTATAACTTTAATCTTAATAATACAGTAAAGTTATTGTAGTCTAACATGTTGTTCTTAGAGATTAAACAAAAGTGGGACAGACACGAAGTTTATTTTCATACCAGGATGTCTAAACTCGGTCAAAGTTCTAAGACTAGTTCTTCATGTCAGATAATTTCAGTATAACAGGTTTTTCTCCAATTTTCTGTCTTCACTATGAGAAACGGAAGATAAGTTTATTCGCCTGCGCACTGACCGAGTTTCCACAGGCACGTGCACATGAAAACGTATTCGATATTTCAAATCAGCTTCTGATCCAGACAACGGTGAAACATCTTAAAATTTCATACTAAATATGAGAATTGTCTCTGTCGGAGTTGTGGTCCTGCACTTGGCTATATTAAGTAAGTGTTGTTTGTGGGTAATAGAAGTACCACAGTGTGTTAGTTATTTTCGAGGTAGTCCGTATTTCTATTTGAATGTTACAGTATATATCCTCCTAGTTAAAGTCCAGTTCGAATTGCAATCTTTTATAAATGTATTAGGGTAATGACAACAATGCAGTACTTTTATAATTAGTGTATAATAATAACTCTTTAGTAACGCATCACCTGTGCAGACAATAATACGTTTTTGTAAGCATAGTAAATTACTACAGAGATGATTCATCACAGTTGCGTGTTAGCATCCATCAAAACTGAATGATACGATTACGGTAAGTTTTGTAAGGAAAATGCAAGCATGAACCATTTGGTTTTAGGATTTTTGTCCGAGAAATAGGACAAAAGATAGGTCACAGCTCTAGTTGTTTTCAGAGTTTTGGTTTTGAAAACACAAGTAGTTAATTAGTTCAGTTATTATCTTCCATACATCAGGGTATGCAATTAGCATCTAATGGGATAATTGGGGATTCAATAACCAGAGAAGGGAAACGTTATCTAACATCGTGTTTACACGGTTTTGCTTCCTTGGCGGGTTCCTTCAGCTAGTTTGTCAACCGTTGTACATAATGTACGTTCATTTCATTAAAAGCTGTGTATTGATCAGTTATCTGGTTGATTTTGATGATTAATAAAATATACTTACTCTGGTGACTTAATGGTGGTGTTTGTCTTGTCTGGTGACGTCGTGATGGTGTTCGTCTTGTCTGGTGACTTCGTGGTGGTATTCGTCCTATCTGATGACTTAATGTGCTGTATGTCTTGTCTGGTAACTTAGTGATGGGGTTCATCATCTCAGGTGAATTAATGTGGTGTTTGTCTTGTCTGGTGACTTAGTGGTGGTGTTTGTCATGTCTGGTAACTAAATGGTGGTGTTTGTCTTGTCTGGGGTCATAGTGGTGGTGTTCATCTTGTTTGGTGACTTAGTAGTGGTGTTTGTCTTGTGTGGTAACTTAGTGATGGGGTTCATCTTCTCAGGTGACTTAATGTGGTGTTTGTCTTGTCTGGTGACTTAGTGGTGGTGTTTGTCTTGTCTGGTAACTAAATGGTGGTGTTTGTCTTGTCTGGGGTCATAGTGGTGGTGTTCATCTTGTCTGGTGACTTAGTAGTGGTGTTTGTCTTGTGTGGTGTCTTAGTGGTGGTGTTTGTCTTGTCTGGTGACGTAGTGATGGTGTCATAAGCTCCAGACTTGCCACTGGGAGACAAATCACTAACACTGAAATTAGAAGTTTGTCTGCATTGCAAGACTGCTTTTGCTTTTGGACTTCATTTTCACCAAGCATAGTTTCGCAACAAAGAGAAACTAGTAACACATAGCATAATAATATGAGCTAAAAATACAGCGTTAGTAGGTATACCCTAACTGGAATATTGTTATTTTTTTCTAATTAACTGATAAACATCGAAAATAGATGTTAAATTTACTGCAAATTTTGTCTTTATTCCACATTTTTATAAAGTATGGATATAAAACAGTATATCTGCAACTATCTGTTTAAAACCATATTTTCTTTTAGGTTAATTATCATATCTGATAATCTTTGTACAATAATACCTCTCTTTAGCTGCAAGCCAGTTTCGGTGTCCCTACGGAAATGGATTTTTCCCTGATCTTTATCAATGTGATAAATATTACGAATGTCGGAATGGGAAACCAATCGAACACCTGTGTGATGATGGTTATGTGTTTCCAGTGAAGAACCCGCTTTATTCGAGGTGCGACTACCCGTTCAACGTGGAGTGTGGGGAACGGCTCGAACTACGTGAGTAATCTCTTAAACTGGCATAATTTATGTTACAATTCACACCCACCTTAAACTGTCATAGTCTATTTTAAAACTACCACCAAACGTAAACTGTCCTAATATATTTTAAAACTACCACCAAACTTAAACTGTCATAGTCTATTTTAAAACTACCACCAAACTTCAACTGTCCTAATATATTTTAATACGATCTCCAGCGGAAGACGTCATAGCAACTGAATATTGTTGGAACACTTTATCAAAATGAGCTTCTAACAATATTTCACCTTAACTATCTACGTAAAATATACATAATTAATAAAACCTAAAAACATTTCCTATGTAATTAATAAAATCTAACAATATTTCACTGTGGCTGTCTTCGTAAATTTATGTAACTGATAAAATTATGTGTTAATAACTATATTTTTCTTAATTTTCTACAAAATATAGCTAAGTAAATCACACGGCAGGAACTAGTTTTTTCAAATCTCTGAAAGTTTGTTTGTTTGATATAAAGAACGAAGAGGTACAATATGTGATGGATATTCAACCCACCTCGTGGTTCATAAGGCTAGTGACTTACCGGTAGGCCACCAGGGTCCCAGAAATAAAATACTCGTATTATATACTAATAATATAATCAGAAGATAATTTATTGTTTCGTACAAAATATTTGTTTACCTTGTACCACGCGCGTTTCATGAGATTTATTTATTTATTAAAGTTCTAACATGCTCCAGCTGTACTGCTTTTATTTAATTTACCCTAAAAATACAACTGTTTGATTCCTTTCCCTAAATATTCTTTAATCACGTATTGGAATATTACAATAACACATCGAAAGGAAACTTTGTTTAACCACATTGCGACTTCTTTTATTTTATGTCTGTGTTTGTATTATTTCCATATATTCTGTTTGTCCAGAAATTAGTCTCCAGATAATCATTCCATTTCAAAGTTTTTGTAATGAATTACATGACAATTAACACTCAGTCATTATGGTCTCAGACGTTAACATCAATAAAATCATTATTTATGGAAACGTATCTTAGGGTCTGATAACAGTTTATAACAAAAGTATATCAGAGTCCGATAACAGTTTAAACAAAAGTATAATAGAGTCTGAGGAAAGATTACAACAAAAGTATATCAAAGTCTGATAAAAGTTTACAACAAAAGTATATCAGAGTCTGATAACAGTTTACAACAAAAGTATATCAGAGTTTGATAACAGTTTACAACAAAAGTATATCAGAGTCTGATAACAGTTTACAACAAAAGTATATCAGAGTTTGATAACAGTTTACAACAAAAGTATATCAGAGTCCGATAACAGTTTAAACAAAAGTATATCAGAGTCTGAGGGAAGATTACAACAAAATTATATCAGAGTCTGATAACAGTTTACAACAAAAATTTATAATGGTTTGAGAACAGTTTACAACAAAAGTTTATTATGGTTTGAGAACAATTTACAAATTTTAATAATTAAAATATTTTTGTTTTGTTAAATTTTGTCGTTAGTTAATTTCGAAGTTATAACAACTTGACGTAACAATCAGAACATTACGTAACAATCAGAACATTCAAGGAACAGACGTTTCTAGTCAGGTGGTTCTATGACACATGGAATCCGAAAACGGATATTGATAGTGGACAGCTGGAATCCTATACTTTACAGTTAGTATCCTATGAATTTATAGCTGGAATCTTATAATTTACAGTTAAAATCCTGTGAGTTTACAGCTGGAATCTTATAATTTACAGTTAGAATCATATGACTTTACAGCGCGAATTTTATAATTTACAGTTAGAATCAAATGACTTTACAGCGCGAATTTTATAATTTACAGTTAGAATTCTATGAGTTTGCTGCTGGAATCTTATAATTAAAAATAAGAATCTTATTAGTTTCCAGCTAGAATCTTATAATTTACAGTTACAATTTTTTGAGTTTACAGCGGGAATCTTGTAATTTACAGTTAGAATCCCATGAGTTTACAGCAGAAATCTTATAATTTACAGTTAGAATCATATGACTTTACAGCGCGAATTTTATAATTTACAGTTAGAATCAAATGACTTTACAGCGAATTTTATAATTTACAGTTAGAATTTATGAGTTTGCTGCTGGAATCTTATAATTAAAAATAAGAATCTTATTAGTTTCCAGCTAGAATCTTATAATTTACAGTTACAATTTTTTGAGTTTACAGCGGGAATCTTGTAATTTACAGTTAGAATCCCATGAGTTTACAGCAGAAATCTTATAATTTACAGTTAGAATCCTATGAGTTTACAGCGGAAATCTTATAATTTACAGTTAGAATCCCATGAGTTTACAGCAGAAATCTTATAATTTGCAGTTAGAATCCTCTGAGTTTACAGCGGGAATCTTATAATTTGCAGTTAGAATCCCATGAGTTTACAGTTGGAATCTTATTATTTAGTTAGAATCCTATGAGTTTACAGTGGGAGTCTTATAATTTGCAGTTAGAATTTTATGAGTTTACAGCAGGAATCTTATAATTTGTAGTTAGAATCCTATGAGTTTACAGTGGAAATCTTATAATTTACAGTTAGAATCCCATGCGTTTACAGCAGAAATCTTATAATTTACAGTTAGAATCCTATGAGTTTACATTTGGAGTCTTATAATTTGCAGTTAGAATCCTATGAGTTTACAGCAGGAATCTTATAATTTGTAGTTAGAATCCTATGAGTTTACAGCGAAAATTTTATAATTTACAGTTAGAATCCCATGAGTTTACAGCAGAAATCTTATAATTTGCAGTTAGAATCCTATGAGTTTACAGCGGGAATCTTATAATTTGCAGCTAGAATCCTATGAGTTTACAGCGGGAATCTTGTAATTTACAGTTAGAATCCCATGAGTTTACAGTTGGAATCTTATAATTTAGTTAGAATCCTATGAGCTTACAGTGGGAATCTTATAATTTACAGTTAGAATCCCATGAGCTTGCAGCACGAATCTTTTAATTTACAATACAAAAGTTTGCCCACTGATATGGACTAAACATTTGTATTAATTTTATTAAATTTGTAATGTATTTCCACTAAGTTTCAGCACAGTGTTCGTCAGAGGCTAAACGTTTATACTATATCATTAGAGGATTTAGTGAATAAACGTATTATTATTATTTCTTATTAGAGCCAGCTGTGCCTTCAAAAAATTGTCCCAGGAAATTTGGAATATTCCCTCACGATACAAAATGTGATCATTTCTGGCAGTGTGTTGATGGAAAGGCCATTCTACAACGATGCAGCTCCTCTCTAGTGTTTGATCCAAACAGTGGAGAATGTTCGTGGCCGCAGAACGTTGCTGGTTGTGAATACTACCATATAAACAAGCTTACGGTAAGTTTACACATTAAATATTGTAGTAAGGAGCAGTTGTTACCACTATAAATAAACTGGTTGATTATGCTACCATATAAACAAGCTTACGGTAAGTTTACACATTAAATATTGTAGTAAGGAGCAGTTGTTACCACTATAAATAAACTGGTTGATTATACTACCATATAAACAAGCTTACGGTAAGTTTATTCATCAAATATTGTAGTAAGTAACAGTTGTAAACACTATAAATGAATTCTTTTATAATTCTACGATATAAATAGTGATGTGTTTATTTTGATGTTAACAAACTGAATAATAATACCATTGTATAAACTAACTGGTTGGTAAGAGTATTATATAAACTAACTACTTGATAATACGACAGTTTAAACTACTTTGTTGATAATAGAACTGCATAAATAAGTTTACTGTAATATTTTGTTTTGACAGCTATATTAAGATACAATTTTCCAAACGTTAAGCATCGACATGTTCATGGTTGTGGTCAGAATAACATTAAGTACTCAGGAGACGAATCTCGTCTTTTGTGTATTCTGTAATGAATTAAACTTATCAGATGGAAATATCTGTGTAATGGTGACCAAACTAACAGATGTGAATTATCTGTGTAATGGTGACCAAACTAACAGATGTAATCCAATGAATGTATAGTTAGTTTCTATTTTCAGTACCTACAAACACTAATTATGTGAACATTATCTTTATCTTAAAATATCAAAGTGGTGTCCTCTGACAACATATCCAATAAATATTGGAAAAACTTCTCTTCGGTATAATTACTTTGTGTTAAATAAAAGCTAATAATTATTCTTCTTATTCTAGGACCAGGATGGTGAAAATAGAACTTAATACACATGAAAACTACCATTGTGAAACAGGTAATAAAATAATTTATTTTACCACATATACACTAACTGAGAACTGTTCCAAATTTTAATATATAGTTACTGTGTGCTTTATTAGCAAATCAAATGAGTCTACCTTGTATAAACATGGTGCTCAGCTGTTATTTTACCTCATTATCAATTAATTATTTAAATATGATTGTCACCTGTTAATTTATCTTTCAACTGATTGTGTAATAAGATAATTAGTTGTTACTTCACATAATGCTTGGTTAATTATTTAAATATGGTAGTCAGCTGTTATTTTACCTCACTATCAGTTAATTATTTAAATATGGTAGTCAGCTGTTATTTTACCTCACTATCAGTTAATTATTTAAATATGGTAGTCAGCTGTTATTTTACCTCACTATCAGTTAATTATTTAAATATGGTACTTAGCTGTTATATTACCTCACTATCAGTTAATTATTTAAATATGGTACTAAGCTGTTATTTTACCTCACTATCAGTTAATTATTTAAATATGGTACTTAGCTGTTATTTTACCTCACTATCAGTTAATTATTTAAATATAATTGTTAGCTATTACATTACCTTATTATCAACTGGTTATGTGATATGATTGCTAATCTGAGAACTGGGTTTCAATACTCCTCGTGTGCAGAGCACAAACAAAAAGGCCCAAATCTAATTATAAACTTACGTTTGTGAACAAAGTGATTTTATTGCGTCTTAAGCTATACACGTGTAACAGATTTTAAAATTAGTAAACGTAGAATGTTTGAAACAAACACAAATCATTGAGAAATAATGAGTCTTACTGCTTTTTGTTTTTCAGAAACGAAGTTGTTCATGATGACATCGATGGGGAAAGAAAGAAAAACTCATAGGTTCATGTTTCTCAGTAAATATTACTTTTGTATTAGGTTTCGTATTTTAACTTTTCAATAAAACCATTTTATGACTAGATTGTCGATAAAAGTATTGTTTCTTAATATTATTTCATGCTCGACTAAGGATACAAAGGACAACGAAATAATAATAGTTAGACATTAATTTTAACAAACCACGTAACGTCCCGGATTTATATATTTAGCTGTCGGTAAGGTTAGTGGCAAATTATTTAAAAGCATATGAGTGTTACATTAATAGGAAACGATTAAATCATATCTAATATACAAATATTAATTCGGGACGCGGTAAATCCGTTTAAAATCACATGTGAATTCATACCAATGAGCTACATTATATGGCAGGTTAAGGCGGTTGTCTGATTTTACAGTTTCGAAGTTCCAGTAGGGTAACATTATGTCTTATTGGACGTCTTAGTTATCACGTGTGTATCTTTTAGTTAACCAACTGTTTAGAAGTAACTTATTCAAAGTAAATTGGTTCGACCAATGGAGTATTTTTCACTGGATGAGAAACAAAAAGTCCGTAGTTTTTCAAAATTAAGTGCAACATGAAATCGAAAACTGGGTTAATTTATTATTATTATTATTATTATTATGCTACCCAGGATAGAGAGTATTCCGAACCTTGTTGCTTGTTCGCAAACTGCAGATCTTCCACTTAGGTAAATACGAGTGACGTCTTATATCCTGGTACACAGTGAACCCAAATACCAAATAGTAGTTATCTAACTGTTGGGTAAATACGAGTGGCGTATTGCATCCTGGTACACAGTGAAACCAAATACCAAAGAGTACAGTTATCCAACTATTGGGTAAATACGAGTGGCGTCTTATATCCTGGTACACAGTGAACCCAAATACCAAATAGTAGTTATCTAACTGTTGGGTAAATACGAGTGGCGTATTGCATCCTGGTACACAGTGAAACCAAATACCAAAGAGTACAGTTATCCAACTGTTGGGTAAATACGATCGAGCTCTTAAACAGCTTCTTGAAAAGTAAAAAGGTCCAGATAATTGTGTTCATCCTCAAACATAATAATAAATGTGTTATATAACACGATTAAAAAAACTACCGTTAAAATCAAAATAGTTTTTCTCGATTATTGTAGACGCAATGCAATATTTTTCAAAAAAACTGATCAGTTGAGTTCGATATGTTACCATATATATCAACTGTATTACAGTTAATCCCTGACTGCTTGTGGGTGTATGTCACTCGTATTATTAATATTAGAGACAGTAATAGAGTTAATCCCTGGCTGCTTGTGTGTGTATGTCACTCGTATTATGAATATTAAAGACAGTAATACAGTTAATCCCTGACTGCTTGTGTGTGTATGTCACTCGTATTATGAATATTAGAGACAGTAATACAGTTAATCCCTGGCTGCTTGTGTGTGTATGTCACTCGTATTATGAATATTAAAGACAGTAATACAGTTAATCCCTGGCTGCTTGTGTGTGTATGTCACTCGTATTATGAATATTAAAGACAGTAATACACTTAATCCCTGGCTGCCTGTGTGTGTATGTCACTCGTATTATGAATATTAGAGACAGTAATACAGTTAATCCCTGGCTGCTTGTGTGTGTATGTCACTCGTATTATGAATATTAAAGACAGTAATACAGTTAATCCCTGGCTGCTTGTGTGTGTATGTCACTCGTATTATTAATATTAGAAACAGTAATACAGTTAATCCCTGACTGCTTGTGTGTGTATGTCACTCGTATTATAAATATTAAAGACAGTAATACAGTTAATCCCTGACTGCTTGTGTGTGTATGTCACTCGTATTATTAATATTAGAGACAGTAATACAGTTAATCCCTGGCTGCTTGTGTGTGTATGTCACTCGTATTATGAATATTAAAGACAGTAATACAGTTAATCCCTGACTGCTTGTGTGTGTATGTCACTCGTATTAGGAATATTAGAGACAGTAATACAGTTAATCCCTGGCTGCTTGTGTGTGTATGTCACTCGTATTATGAATATTAGAAACAGTAATACAGTTAATCCCTGACTGCTTGTGTGTGTATGTCACTCGTATTATGAATATTAGAGACAGTATTACAGTTAATCCCTGACTCGTGTTATATGTATGTTACTCATGTTGCGACTATTAAGAGCAGTATTACAATTAACCTCTGACTTCTGGTGTGTGTATGTCATTCATATAGTGAATATTGAAGATAGTATTACAGTTAGCCTCTGACTTCTGGTGTGTGTATGTCATTCATATAGTGAACATTGAAGATAGTATTACAGTTAACCTCTGACTTCTGGTGTGTGTATGTCATTCATATAGTGAACATTGAAGATAGTATTACAGTTAACCTCTGACTTCTGGTGTGTGTATGTCATTCATATAGTGAATATTGAAGATAGTATTACAGTTAACCTCTGACTTCTGGTGTGTGTATGTCATTCATATAGTGAATATTGAAGATAATATTACAGTTAACCTCTGACTTCTGGTGTGTGTATGTCATTCATATAGTGAATATTGAAGATAGTATTACAGTTAACCTCTGACTTCTGGTGTGTGTATGTCATTCATATAGTGAATATTGAAGATAATATTACAGTTAACCTCTAACTTCTGGTGTGTGTATGTCATTCATATAGTGAATATTGAAGATAGTATTACAGTTAACCTCTGACTTCTGGTGTGTGTATGTCATTCATATAGTGAATATTGAAGATAATATTACAGTTAACCTCTGACTTCTGGTGTTTGTATGTCATTCATATAGTGAATATTGAAGATAGTATTACAGTTAACTTCTAACAAGTGCTGTGTTTAAATCAGTCTCACTGTTAATATTACACATTTCAGGTAGAAATACTCAACAAAATATATTTTAATGGCTTATATAAAAACAAATGTCTCTGTTATTGTTTGTCTCTCCATAATTCAGAAAAACGTATGTAGTTTACAAACTTACATATTTTTTCTTTCCTAGAAATGTAGATTTGTCTTTATTATAAATACATCACAGAAAACGGCTGGGTTTATATATTTCAATAGAAATATTACTAAGTGCATAACTTGAAGAATATGTTGAAAGGAACTTCTGATGAACAACACGGATGACGTGATCACTTGATGCAGTCAGAGATAGAACGTGATCACGACCCACACGTATGACTTCAGCTTTCTGTGGTTTCAAACCTCGTCATAATGACAAGTTACATGATAATGTTTTTTTGTTACTGATTTGTTGAAGCTATAGTGGTATTTCACTTTTCCCTAAGATAATTCGTTATTACTAACTTGAGGGGTTTCCCTTATGTAAGAACATTCTTTTTGTCCTTCGTTAGATAATAAAACAGTACGACATAACATTTATTTAGAAGAACTGTATAAAAAATATACTTTAAGAATCTTTCTAATATTCCATTTCGAAGAATTTACTATCCAAAATCACGAGACACCACCGACTTAACGTGAGAGGTTCAAACAATAAAAAACAAATCTATAATATCCATCTACAATGAGGATGAAACTCATACATAAGTAAAGGTATCCTTCAATACTTTGAACTTATGTAACAGCTGTTCTTTCATACGAATACTGATTTTTATCAAATATAAATACATATCAGAAGAAACAGTTGGAGTAGGATCCGTTTACATTTCAATGCAAAGATTATTAAATACATAATTTTAAGAACACTGACCCATATTATGCAGCGAAATTACTAATGTACTGTCTCATATAGTAAAAATATTTCAATAATATACTGTGTCACCTTATGCAGTGAAATTAGTAATTTATTGTATCGTATAACAAACATATATCTCTAATTATCTGTATTACCTTATGTAGCAAAATTAGCATATATATAAAAGGTGACACAGTATATAAGTGAAACATTTTTTAAACGAGACAGTGAATTTCTAATCTCTCTACTTAAGGTGACACAATACATTAATGAAGTATTTTTATCTTACGAGACAGTAAATTACTAATCTCTATACATAAAGTGACACAGTATTTTAGTGAAATATTTTTAATGTACCAGACAGTGATTCACTAATTTCGTTACATAAGGTTAGACAGTATATTAGCGAAATATTTTTATTATACGAAACAGCAAATTACTAACTTTGCAACATAAGATTACACAGTATATTAAATAAATAATTTTATTATGCGAGACAGCAAATTACAAATCTCTCTACACAAGGTGACACGGTAGATTAGTGAAAATATTTTTATTATACGCGACAATAGCTTACTGATTTTGCTATATTAGGTGACACAGTATATTAGTAAAATATTTTTATTGTACGAAGAAGCAAATTACTAATGTCTCTACATAAAGTGACTCAGTATATTAATGAAATCTTTTTTATTATTCGAGACAGTAACTTACTAATCTCTCTACCTAAGGTGACACAGTATATTAGTTAAATATTTTAATTATACGAGACAGTGAATTACTAAACTCTCAACAAAAAGTGGCCTGGCATGGCCAAGCGTGATAAGGCGTGCGACTCGTAATCTGAGGGTCGCGGGTTCGCATCCCGGTCGCGCCAAACATCCTCGCCCTTTCAGCCGTGGGGGCGTTATAATGTGACGGTCAATCCCACTATTCGTTGATAAAAGAGTAGCCCAAGAGTTGGCTGTGGGTGATAATGACTAGCTGCCTTTCCTCTAGTCTTACACTGCTAAATTAGGGACGGCTAGTACAGATAGCCCTCGAGTAGCTTTGTGCGAAAATCCAAAACAAACAAACAAACTCAACAAAAAGTAACACAGGATATTAGAGAAATATTTTTATTATACGATACAATAAATTACAAATATCGCTACATAAGGTGACACAGTATATTATTTAAATATTTATTTTAAAGACAGTAATTTACTAATTTTTCGACATGAGGTGAAACAGTATATTAATTAAATATTTTCATCATACGAGACAGTAAATTACCAATCTGTCTACGTCTGGTGACACGGTATACTAATAAAATACTTTTATTTTACGACACAGTAACTTACTAATCTCTCTACCTGAGGTTACAGAGCATATTAGAGAGATATTTTTATTATACGATACAATAAATTACTAATTTCGCTACATAAGGTGACAGAGAATATTAGTGAAATATCTTCATTATACGAACACTGAATTACTAATCTGTTTAGTTAAGGTGACACACTATATTAGTGAAATATTTAAATCATACGAGACAATGAATTACTAATTTCGCTATATAGGGTAATACAGTATATTAATGAAATATTTTTATCGTACGAGAGAGTAAATTACTAATCTCTCTACATAAGGTGACACAGTGTATTAGAAAAATATTTTTATCATATGAGACAATAAATTACTAATTTTGCTACGTAAGATATATATAGATTAGTAATTTACTGATTCATAAGTTAAAATATTTCATTCATATACTGTTTCACTCTGTGTAGCAATTTTTTAATTTACTGTCTCGTATAATTAAAATATTTCACTAATATACTGTGTCACCTTATGTAGAGAGATTAGTAAATTACTCTGTCCTATGATGAAATATATTTCTCTAATACACTGTATCACCCCATATAGCGATATTAGTAAATTATTGTCTCATATAATAAAAAATATTTCTCCAATATACTCTCTGTTATCAACTACAGTGCGGTTTTAATTGTGTCCTATATCATTTTAATAGTGTGCCATATATCATATAAAGCATATCATTAGTCTATTGTGTTTAGTATATACAGTATATTAGTGAAATATTTTTATTATATGAGACAGTAAATTACTTATTTCTTTACATAAGATGACACAACATATAAAGCATATTACTGGTGGATATAAAGATATTACAATATTTTATAATGTAAATCATTTTAGAATTCTATTGTTTTAAAGTATTTAAAGTAATTTACTGTGTCATGTTATGTAAATAAATTACAAAGTCTTAATTTTGTAGGATTTCTAAATTAACATAGATTTATTTAATTTAACATGGAATATGACGAAAACGGAATCACTGATTTATAGAGATCGATAATACCAAACATTCCTTTAATATTTTCAGAAAACTAACGAGTGACACTGTCATACCTGTTTTCAAAACAATCAATGTTATATTACACAAATTATCTCTGTGTGATTGTTGCCTAAAGATTATGAAAATTAATAAAAAAAACAGTAAAAGAAACATTTTAATAATGATTATACAATTAATTTAAGTAACGTATTGTTATTAAAAAATTAAATTCAGTTGGCCTATACATCGTTGTTTAAAAAATTAAAACTAGGTTAACTAACTTATTGTTGTTTAAAAAATTAAAACTAGGTTAACTAACTTATCGTTGTTTAAAAAATTAAAACTAAGTTAACTAACTTATCGTTGTTAAAAAAAATTAAAACTAGGTTAACTAGCTTATCGTTGTTTAAAAATTAAAACTAAGTTAACTAGGCTATCGTTGTTTAAAAATTGAAACTAAGTTAACTAACCAATTGTTGTTTAAAAATGAAACGTCATTAACTTAATTATTAATATTCTGAGATACTTTATCAAGTGTTTTTTTATTTTTGAGTTTCGCGGAAAGCTACATGAGGGCTATGTGTGCTCGCCGTCCCTAATTTAGTAGTGTAAGACTAGAGGGAAGGAAGCTAGTCATTTCCACCGACCGCCTTCTCTTGGGCTATTCTTTTACCAACGAACAGTGGAATTGAGCGTCACCTTATAATGCCCCCACAGCTGAAAGGGCGAGCATGTTTTGTAGAATGGAGATTCGAACCCGCCACCCTCATATTATGAGTCTAATGCCTTAAACACCTTGCCATGCCGTGGGTAAGCTACAATGGGAAACATATTCATAAAATACATTAAACTAAGTTATATACTGTACAAACAATCTGTAAAAAATGTTATGTGACGATATTGACAGAATCGAGAAACCACTCACAGCAGTGTTAGCTCTCTACATACTAAAATAGTGTATATGTAGGCCAGACATGACGTTCATATAGACTCATAACAGTATTAACCATGTTTATATGTTGGTCAGACATGACGTTTATATAGACTCACATTGGTGTTAACCATGTGTATATGCTAGTTAAACATGACGTTCATATAGACTCATAATAGTATATCCATGTGTATTTCACGTATTTATATCAATGTTATTAAGTTTTAAGTCAATGTCAATATATGTTGCACAGTTTTATATCAGTGTCAGGAAGTATTACATCGTGTTATTAAGTGTTATATATTTTTAAGTAGGTGTGAATAAGTTATATAAATAGTCCATGATGTTGATATGTTTGTGGCTTTATGTTTATAGGTCTGGCTATTTCTTACAGTCACAATAATGAGTTTTTAGACAAAGCTGCACAAGGAGTTATCATCACATGTCCACTGCGGGGAACGAAGTCCTTGAGTTTTCCATTGCGCAACCATTTGGCGCCGAATATGAAGAAAGTTTGAGCAGTGCCAACTCCCCACGAATACGTCGTACTCGTAAAAAGAGTATACATAAGTTACAGACTGACAGTTTCTGAACCCCCCTTTTGTTTCTACTGTATCAATTCAGCGTCAACAGAACATTATTGGATCTCCAATAATTTTTCCCACAAACAATGTATCATGAAATGTTGTTTGATTATTCATACCTAAACTTTGTGTTACAGCTTCCACTAGGGTTTGAATTAGGTAATATGAATTTTTCCTTGTAATTCTTCCGAGAAGTGAAAACAAAGGCTTTGCTTACTGGAAGTGTTCCAATTCTATCTAATCAGAAAATGTCCGATGGAAGAACTAAAACTTACTAGGGTGGTCAGAAGACAGTTTCATATGGCAACCAATACTAAGTTTAAAACATTTAAAGTGAAGCCCTTCTGTGGCTCAGGAGGAGGCACAGGTAGCCCATTATGTATCTATATGCTTAAAAACACATAGTGGTGTTGCGTAACTATGAGGAAGAACCAATGAGAGGACGAGCCTCGTGAGTCAGCACCTGCAGTTAGCGGAAGACTCTTAAAAGATTGCTTCAAGGCTGGGAATCCAAAACTGATGAAGTAACGTTTGGACAGCATGGAGATAATACAGGCAGGACTTCTCCTCGTGCTAAGCGGACCGTGTAAGTTTTACCAGTCATATCTATCTAACTTGGAGAGCACACAACAAAATTAGGTATTCGTTCGCCATAGAAAGAGACACTTTCTGTAGGTCATTTTGATGTTTGTCATGGAGTACATTATTTTTATTATATTTCAGATGAAGTAACGTATTATAATATTTGTTTGTTTACTTCGAATGTCGCGCACAACTATACGAGGGCTATCTGCGCTGGCCGTCCCTAATTTATCAGTGAAAAACTAGAGGGAAGGCAGATAGTCATCACCACTCACGGCCAACTCTTGAGCTAATCTTTTACCAATGAATAGTGGGATTGATCGTACATTATAACGACCCCAAGGCTGAAAGGGCGAACATCTTTGGTAGTACTATTGTAGATACAACGTATTATTACGTATAATGTATTGTTACATATAAAGAGCATTGTTATATATAATGTATTACTACATATAATGTATTATTAGCATAATATATTGTTACATGTAACGTATTATTATATATAATATATTGTTACATGTAACGTATTATTATATATAATGTATTATTACATATAACTTATCTGTATATATAATGTATTATTACATATAAGCTATTATTATATATAATGTATTATTTCGTATAAGGTATTATTATATATAATGTATTATTAGATGTAAGGTGTTATTATATATAATGTATTATTACATGTAAGGTGTTATTATATATAATGTATTATTACATGTAAGGTATTATTATATATAATGTATTATTACATGTAAGGTGTTATTATATATAATGTATTATCACATGTAAGGTGATATTATATATAATGTATTATCACATGTAAGGTGTTATTATATATAATGTATTATCACATGTAAGGTATTATTATATATAATGTATTATCACATGTAAGGTATTATTATGTATAATGTATTATCACATGTAAGGTGTTATTATATATAATGTATTATCACATGTAAGGTGTTATTATATATAATGTATTATTACATGTAAGGTAATATTATATATAATGTATTATCACACGTAAGGTGTTATTATATATAATGTATTATCACACGTAAGGTGTTATTATATATAACGTATTATCACATGTAAGGCGTTATTATATATAACGTATTATCACACGTAAGGTGTTATTATATATAATGTATTATTACATGTAAAGGCATTATTATATATAATGTATTATCACATGTAAGGTGTTATTATATATAATGTATTATCACACGTAAGGTGTTATTACATATAACGTATTATTACATTATAAAGGTATTATTATTATATATAATGTATTATTACGTATAAGGTATTATTATATATAATGTATTATTTCGTCTAAGGTATTATTACATATAATGTATTATTTCGTCTAAGGTATTATTATATATAATGTATTATTACGTAGAAGCTATTATTATATATAATGTATTATTACATGTAAGGTATTATTATATATAATGTATTATCGCATGTAAGGTGTTATTATATATAATGTATTATTACATGTAAGGCATTATTATATATAATGTATTATTCTCGTATAAGGTATTATTATATATAATGTATTATCACGCATAAGGTAATATTATATATAATGTATTATCACACGTAAGGTGTTATTACATATAATGTATTATTACATTACACGGTATTATTATATATAACGTATTATTACGCATAAGCTATTATTATATATAATGTATTATCACGCATAAGCTATTATTATATATAATGTATTATTACGCATAAGCTATTATTATATATAATGTATTATCACACGTAAGGTGTTATTATATTATAATGTATTATTCTCGTATACAGGTATTATTATATATAACGTATTATCATACATGTAAGGTGTTATTATATATATAATGTATTATCACACGTAAGGCATTATTTTATATAACGTATTATTACACGTAAGGTATTATTATATATAATGCATTATCACGCATAAGGTATTATTATATATAACGCATCATCATACGTAAGGTGTTATTACATATAACGTATTATTACATATACACGGTATTATTATATATAATGTATTATTACGCATAAGCTCATTATTATATATAATGTATTATCACGCATAAGCTATTATTATATATAATGTATTATATTACGCATAAGCTATTATTATATATATAATGTATTATTACGCATATAAGCATTATTATATATATAATGTATTATCACACGTAAGGTGTTATTATATATAATGTATTATTTCGTATAAGGCATTATTATATATAATGTATTATTCATTATAAGGTATTATTATATATAATGTATTATTCTCGTATAAGACATTATTATATATAATGTATTATTATTATGTAAGGTGTTATTATATATAATGTATTATCACACGTAAGGTGTTATTATATATAATGTATTATTCCCTCGTATAAGCATTATTATATATAATGTATTATCACACGTAAGGCATTATTATATATAATGTATTATCACATGTAAGGTGTTATTATATATAATGTATTATTACGTATAAGCTATTATTATATATAATGTATTATCACATGTAAGGTGTTATTATATATAATGTATTATCACATGTAAGGTGTTATTATATATAATGTATTATCACATGTAAGGTGTTATTATATATAATCTATTATCACATGTAAGGTGTTATTATATATAATGTATTATTTCGTATAAGGTATTATTATATATAATGTATTATCACATGTAAGGTATTATTATATATAATGTATTATTACATGTAAGGTGTTATTATATATAATGTATTATTTCGTATAAGGTATTATTATATATAATGTATTATTACGTATAAGGTATTATTATATATAATGTATTATTACGTATAAGGTATTATTATATATAATGTATTATTACGTATAAGCTATTATTATATATAATGTATTATTACGTATAAGCTATTATTATATATAATGTATTATTACGTATAAGCTATTATTATATATAATGTATTATTACGTATAAGGTATTATTATATATAATATATAAACCAAACTAAGTATCAAAATATAAGAAAGCTTTCCTTGTTACAATGAAACTGCGTTTGTTGAAATATAAGTTAAGTGATCAGCGAGAAAAAAAGCAGAGATATGGCACGTGGAATGCGAGAGATGTTTTCTTTTGTTCTACTGACACTAAAACCAACATCGAATTTTGTTGTTCGAGGCCACGATGTTTGTTAAAACCCAATCTAAAACCGGTTCTAGAATTTAAGTCTTTGGAAGATATGCAGAAGGTCAGGGGTTAGCGTTTGGCATCTTAGTTTTCTCGACGAAAATTCAGTAATTATTTTTGTCCCACTTGGCGATTAGAGTACGTGCCTCAGAACTCCTGGTTGAACATTGAGGTAAGTAACGCCCCTTAGAACAGCGTGAAACTTGAGTGTGGAATAATATACTTAAGTACAAGTTCATTCAGCCAAACCGTATGAGAGTTAATTGGGGATGTTTCAGAGGTCCGGTGACCGCTCGAACCTTGAAGGTCTTGAATTTCTCTGAAGTAAAAATGATGTATAATGTGAAAGTGGGCTGTTATACTCTTAGGTTCTACTTAACCAACAACGATTAAACATTAATTAACGACCGAATAAAACAAACCACATCACAATCCAAACATAAGATAGAGAAAAACTCAATAATCTAAAATTAGTTATGGCAATCAGAAGCAGTGTTACTAAAAACTAGTACTGGAATTAACACCACAAAAATAATAAACTTTAATGAAATTAGAGAGAGCATCCAACAGTGAATAATTTATCTGGTGATAATAATGATTAATCAATGTCGAGAAAGTTAAATCACATTAGAGCTATTTTTGTATATACATTTTGAAATAAACGGTACTTCAGGTGTTTTTGATTTTAAAATAAAACTACCACAGGTAAGGTCATTTACCTCATACATATGTGACACACATTTATAGCTTCAGTTCAAAGGTGACTTTATTCTAATGACCCAAGATATGTCAGACCACCTAACTAGTTTTATTGCTGTCTTTCAAGTCATTGCATAGAACACTGACTTAAGAAAACACCAGGTGACTAGGTTAAAACATCAATACCAGATAAGTGAATTCAAACCCTTATACCAAATAACTGTATTTAAACCTCAAAACCAGATAACTGGATTCAAATTTCAATGCCAAATAATAGCATTCAGACCTTAATATCAGAAAACTAGATTCAAGACCCAAAACTAGATAACTGGATTCAAATCTCAGTTTAAAAAAAAAAAGGTAAAAAATGTTTATTTTCACTCATGATTTACAATAAGAGTAACATTTCGATTCAAAAATTAACAAATCTGGAGCCTGTAGTTTTGTTTTATCTTCCAATAACAAAGACGTTTGTTTGTTTTGTTTGTTTTTTTGGAATTTCGCACAAAGCTACTCGAGGGCTATCTGTGCTAGCCGTCCCTAATTTAGCAGTGTAAGACTAGAGGGAAGGCAGCTAGTCATCACCACCCACCGCCATATAACAAAGACATTTCTCATTTTTGAGTGTATTACTATTATACTCCAGAAACTAACACTGCTATATTTTGGGATATTTCCTCTAACTAGATTTAAATGTTTCTTTCTCAAGATGTAGGAACAAGTTTCAAACGAAAGAGGGAAAATAATGAAAAGGTTATCTTTGTATATTTATTTATAATCTTTAGGTTAACAGCATTCAGTAAAAAGTTGTATTTCAAGTAAGTAAACCATGTCAGTCTTTCTGAATAACATTCACTAGGTTATCTATAATGTCGTATAACTTGATATATCAGTAGAACGTGCTGAAAATATATAAGGAGTTGACTTTCATTACGTGATGTGAAGAATTTTAATCCAAACATGAATAACTCTATAAAAAACTTTCTTTATAACCTTGTCACTAGGATGCATTAATAACTTTGTCTGTTGTCCTCACTAGGATGTAATAATAACTTCACAACACTACCTTTGTTTGTTCTTCTCACTAGTATGTATTAATAACTTTATAACAGTAACTTTGTCTGTTTTTCTCACTAGGATGTATTAATAACTTTACAAAATTAACTTTGTCTGTTCTTCTCACTAGGATGTATTAATAACTTTATAACAGTAACTTTGTCTGTTCTTCTCACTAGGATGTATTAATAACTTTATAACAGTAACTTTGTCTGTTCTTCTCACCAGGATGTATTAATAACTTTATAACAGTAACTTTGTCTGTTCTTCTCAATAGGATGTATTAATAACTTTACAAAATTAATTTTGTCTGTTCTTCTCACTAGGATGTATTAATAACTATATAACAGTAACTTTGTCTGTTCTTCTCACTAGGATGTATTAATAACTATATAACAGTAACTTTGTCTGTTCTTCTCACTAGGATGTATTAATAACTTTATAACAGTAACTTTGTTTGTTCTTCTCACTAGGATGTATTAATAACTTTATAATAGTAACTTTGTCTGTTCTTCTCACTGGGATGTATTAATAACTTTATAACAGTAACTTTGACTGTTCTTCTCACTAGGATGTATTAATAACTTTATAACAGTAACTTTGTTCTTCTCACTAGGATGTATTAATAACTTTATAAGAGTAACTTTGTCTGTTCTTCTCACTAGGATGTATTAATAACTTTATAACAGTACCTTTGTTTGTTCTTCTCAATAGGATGTATTAATAACTTTACAAAATTAATTTTGTCTGTTCTTCTCACTAGGATGTATTAATAACTATATAACAGTAACTTTGTCTGTTCTTCTCACTAGGATGTATTGATAACTTTATAACAGTAACTTTGTCTGTTCTTCTCACTAGGATGTATTAATAATTTTACAAAATTAACTTTGTCTGTTCTTCTCACTAGGATGTATTAATAACTTTATAACAGTAACTTTGTCTGTTCTTCTCACTAGGATGTATTAATAACTTTATAACAGTAACTTTGTTCTTCTCACTAGGATGTATTAATAACTTTATAAGAGTAACTTTGTCTGTTCTTCTCACTAGGATGTATTAATAACTTTATAACAGTACCTTTGTTTGTTCTTCTCAATAGGATGTATTAATAACTTTACAAAATTAATTTTGTCTGTTCTTCTCACTAGGATGTATTAATAACTATATAACAGTAACTTTGTCTGTTCTTCTCACTAGGATGTATTGATAACTTTATAACAGTAACTTTGTCTGTTCTTCTCACTAGGATGTATTAATAATTTTACAAAATTAACTTTGTCTGTTCTTCTCACTAGGATGTATTAATAACTTTATAACAGTAACTTTGTCTGTTCTTCTCACTAGGATGTATTAATAACTTTATAACAGTAACTTTGTCTGTTCTTCTCACTAGGATGTATTAATAACATTATAACAGTAACTTTGTCTGTTCTTCTCACATGGATGTATTAATAACTTTATAACAGTAACTTTGTCTGTTCTTCTCACTAGGATGTATTAATAACTTTATAATAGTAACTTTGTCCGTTTTTCTCACTAGGATGTATTAATAACTTTATAACAGTAACTTTGTCTGTTCTTCTCACTAGGATGTATTAATAACTTTATAACAGTAACTTTGTCTGTTCTTCTCACTAGGATGTATTAATAACTTTATAACAGTAACTTTGTCTGTTCTTCTCACTAGGATGTATTAATAACTTTATAACAATAACTTTGTCTGTTCTTCTCACTAGGATGTATTAATAATTTTACAAAATTAACTTTGTCTGTTCTTCTCACAAGGATGTATTAATAACTTTATAACAGTAACTTTGTCTGTTCTTCTCACAAGGATGTATTAATAACTTTATAACAGTAACTTTGTCTGTTCTTCTCACAAGGATGTATTAATAACTTTATAACAGTAACTTTGTCTGTTCTTCTCACTAGGATGTATTAATAACTTTATAACAGTAACTTTGTCTGTTCTTCTCACTAGGATGTATTAATAACTTTATAACAGTAACTTTGTCTGTTCTTCTCACAAGGATGTATTAATAATTTTATAACAGTAACTTTGTCTGTTCTTCTCACTAGGATGTATTAATAACTTTATAACAGTAACTTTGTCTGTTCTTCTCACTAGGATGTATTAATAACTTTATAACAGTAACTTTGTCTGTTCTTCTCACAAGGATGTATTAGTAACTTTATAACAGTAACTTTGTCTGTTCTTCTCACTAGGATGTATTAATAACATTATAACAGTAACTTTGTCTGTTCTTCTCACTAGGATGTATTAATAACTTTATAACAGTAACTTTGTCTGTTCTTCTCACTAGGATGTATTAATAACTTTATAACAGTAACTTTGTCTGTTCTTCTCACTAGGATGTATTAATAACTTTATAACAGTAACTTCGTCTGTTCTTCTCACTAGGATGTATTAATAACTTTATAACAGTAACTTTGTCTGTTCTTCTCACTAGGATGTATTAATAATTTTACAACAGTAACTTTGTCTGTTCTTCTCACTAGGATGTATTAATAACTTTATAACAGTAACTTTGTCTGTTCTTCTCACTGGGATGTATTAATAACTTTATAACAGTAACTTTGTCTGTTCTTCTCACTAGAATGTATTAATAACTTTATAACAGTAACTTTGTCTGTTCTTCTCACTAGGATGTATTAGTAACTTTATAACAGTAACTTTGTCTGTTCTTCTCACTAGGATGTATTAATAACTTTATAACAGTAACTTTGTCTGTTCTTCTCACTAGGATGTATTAATAACTTTATAACAGTAACTTTGTCTGTTCTTCTCACTAGGATGTATTAATAACTTTATAACAGTGATTTCATTTAATCTTGTCCCTTGGATGTGTTAATAATTTTATGGTATTCACACCTCCTACTATGTTGTTAGTGGGATATAGTAATATCTTTATCACAGTCACTCCTCCTGTAATGTTGTCACTATTGTGTATGAATAACTCTATAGCAGTCATGTCCCATTATATTTTTACCAGTGTTTACTATTAACCTTATTAGGGTCTCTTTCTTTAATTCTGTCTTTGTGATGTAGTTATCACTTAACATTTGTTACCTTTTCATAAACACAGCGTGAAATATCCGATAAAAATGAAACGTGAGACAATAACTTCATTGAAAACAAGCTTTATGGTGTTTGTTGCGTATGGTCTATTTTAACTTAAATTATGTGAGAAAAATAGAGTTGGCAAGTGAAAACAATGAGTCCGACCAAAATAAAGTTACTTTTAATTTAACATAAAAGTTATATGTTTTTTAGTCACAAATAGTTTTGTAATATTTAACATGTGAGTAAGACAAGATATTTATTGAACCTGTGTCAAGTATCAAAACATGCAGCATTACTTTCTTTTTATATTATTATAATAATTCCATGCCCTAGTACTAAGAGCTGGACTTTTGTTTTTAGGTCTCGGACAGTTATCGAGAGATTTCTCTTGCCCTCAAGATTATGGACTTTTTCCTCATGGAGAGTACTGTGATTACTATTACGAGTGCATAGATGGCGTGGCGACCACAAGGCTCTGTCCTAACGGCTTGGTTTTCAGCGGTAGACGCCGAGGTGTTCTTAAGAACTGTGATTATCCAATAAATGTCGGTTGTCCAGACGGAAATCGCGTAATGGGGCGTAAGTGTTTTTTATACAAGAAAGTGTGGAAAAGAAACGCAGCGAGCTGTAACATCCGGGGAAAAACAATTATTGGATACATATTTAAAATGTTCTTTAAGTTGATTTAGCAATAAACCATTAAATACATTTATTTAATTCATATCAGTATTTTGTATCTCAGAATGGCTGGTATGGGTATTAACACTTACTGATAAGGAGAGAACAACGTTTCGACCTGCCTGGGTCATTTTTAGGTTAAGAAAGAGAGAGTTTACAAGTGACCGTTGCCAGACACTTTTCTTAAGGACAAGAGTATAAACGGGTACGGGATTGTAGGGGGTGTTGCAGGTGGATGCTATGTTATTAATTAGTATAGGTATAAAGGTATTCCTTATATAGGTTTAACTTTGGGTTAGTTGCAGTGAAAGTACGAGGGCTGTTCAAAAAATACGCGGATTGACGTCATAAAACAAAGTGTACTTTATTTAGAAGTTACAGGTCTGGGACCCCTTCAAAGTACTCTCCTCTCCAACGCACACACTTATCCCAACGGTGTTTCCACTTGTTGAAACAGTCCTGGTACGCTTCTTTTGTAATGTCCTCCAGCTCCTTCGTCACATTTGCCTTAATCTCGGGAATCATCTCAAATCTTCTTCCATTTAAGGGTCTTTTGATTTTGGGGAACAAGAAAAAATTGCAAGGAGCAAGGTCAGGTGAGTGGGGGGTGGGGGGGAAGAACAGTGATTGAGTGTTTGGCCAAAAACTCACGAGTTCTGAGGCACAAATTTCGCAGCAACGCGGTGCATCTTCAATTTTTCGGTCAAAATTTCGTAACAAGATCCAACTGATATCCCACACTCTTCAGCAAGCTCCCTGACAGTCAGACGTCGATTTGCCCGCACCAGAGTGTTGATGTTGTCGACGTGTGGGTCGTCAGTTGACGTGGAAGGACGTCCAGGACGCTCATCATCTTCAATGGACTGTCGACCATCCTTAAAACGTTCATGCCACTTGAAACATGCCGTACGATTCATAGCAACATCACCGTAAGCCGTGTTAAGCATAGCAAAGTTTCAGTCGCAGATTTTCCAAGTTTAACACAAAATTTCACAGCAAGTCGTTGCTCCTTCAGGTCATTCATTCTGAAATCCGCCAAACGAAAAAATCGCACTTGACTTAAAACCGCGTAGCTAATACACAAATGAAGATATCTGCAATCGGGAAATGGCGTCGTAATCAGCTGATCTGTGCAAACCTAGCGACACCAAGCGGATTCCGCTGGAACCAACTGGAGCCGCGCAATTCAAACAGTCCGCGTATTTTTTTTAACAGACCTCGTATGGCTTTGATTTTGCGTTTGTTTATATTTGTTTCCCTACTCAGTATCATAAAGTTTTTTATGGTTATGTTGTCTTTATTTGATTTGCAGTGTTCAAAAACGTGTGGTGTTTTGTGTTCTTTGAACCTAGTTTCCTTTTTTTTTTTGCTTGTTTCTCGAATATAGTATTTTGTCATATTAGGATTTACTGAGTAAACCAAACATTTGTTTTGTTCTGCTGAAAATGTATTCCAAAATCACTCTGTTGTCTGCTAAATGTCATGATCACATGATAAAAAATATATACAGTAAAACCTGTCTAAGGTGGAATCGCACGGGACCGAGTAAAATTTCCGGATTAGACATAGTGAACGTGCATTTCCTTAATTATATATAATTTTTGAACGGAACATTATACTTGCTTGACTCAAGGGAAGTAAGACGTTTTTGAATAAAGTTAGTATACTGTTTATGCTATATTTATTAGAATAAGAACAAAACACACATTCAAAATATACATAAGTGCACAAAATCTTAATCGAATTTATTCGAAGAAGTGTCCAGTTTCAACTGTTTCGTTTTTTTAATGGGATTTCTCACGTGGTTAAAAGAGAACACCAATTCTACAGTCTTTTCATGAAGTTCATTTTCCACTTCATTTTTCCATACAGTTTGATAGAGTTAATATAACTTAACACTTGCAATGAAGTAGGAATTTCTATTTCCTCACTATCTATTCCATTTTGTTCATCTTCTGAATCTCTCACACTGTTACCATCTTGAGATTCTATTATAGATTTTAAATCAATTTCATCAGTTTCTGTTAAAACATTCTTGTCAACGTTCACAAAAACTTTCTGCATTCACAGAATCATCAGCATCAATCTCTTCAATCAGAGTTTGGATTTCACTAGAATCGTCATAACAAACAACTTCTGCACAATCTCTTCCATTATCAAGAATAAATCCACAGTTTCGAAAGCACTTTATTACGCATTCATCTTTTGCGCATTTGATTGAATGACTTAAAAATGCAATTGCACCTAACACGTCAGTTTTTATGGTCATTTCATATGTTCTCTTACAGTCGTCCATGTTTGCAATAATATGCTAAAACGCCAGTTTTCTGTATTTTAATTTTATACACTGTATAATTCCATTATTTAGTGACTGTAGAACTGATGTTGTACATGGAAGTAGAAAGATTACACGAACATTTGAATGTTGAACTTTTGAGTGACAAGTTGCATTATCTAGGAAAATTCCTATTTAATTGTTCCATTCTTTTGTCTAATTTTTCCAAAAATTCCTCAAATAAAGCACTTGTCATCCATGCTTTATTATTCGTTTTCCATTCCACAGGAAGTTGATTCTTCCTTAACTTCTTGAAACAGGACGAATTTCACTTTTACCTTTTACCCATGGTTTCTTTAGTTTACCGGACCAGCATGGCCAGGTGGTTAAGGCACTCGACTCGTAATCCCAGGGTCGCGGGTTTGAATCCCCGTCGCACCAAACGTGCTCGCCCTTTCAAGTCTAGGGGTGTTATAATGTGCATATCAATCCCACTATTCGTTGGTAAAATGCAAAATTATGGACGGCTAGCGCAAATAGCCCTCGTGTAGCTTTGCGCGAAATTCAAAACAAACCTTTAGTTTTCCATAAGCAAATGCGACTCAAAGTACAGTCAATCGTTCTTTCGAACAGCGACCTCCGGAATAATGACGGCAGAAAAAATAACAGAATATATTTAAACAATACTTACTGTAACAAGATGTTCGATAATTTATTATTATTTAAATAAATTAATAATGAAATAAAAATTTATTGATATTTAATCAAAAACATTTTTCCGCCTTCCTCAGGTTCTAATCGTACTTGTTGATAGAGGTAGTAGGTGGAAGACAGTTTTCCTTCCGCGTTACGCAGGGATTGATTGTACAGTACTTATGCAGTTTCCTTCTTAGACAGGTTTTGCTCTATATATAAGAGTGTGTTCAGTGGAATACCTTTTGTAACGTAAATGCTTTAGTGTGTGAAATAGTAGTGTTTTAATCACTATTATGGGCTTTATTTGTGAGTTCGTTTAGTTTTTTTCCATCAAATTATGACGAAAAGATTACGCAGTGGCCTAAGATATTCTTTGATTAACTACTTCCGTTATAGCAGACCAGTGTCATTGATTTCATAGCGTATCGGCGTTGCTTGGAAGAATGAAACAAATAAACAAAGTAGGCCTAACATAGTACCAGTAGATTGTTTGGTTTAAACGCAAAATTCTTAACTCGTCAGTAATAGCTTAACATACTTCAGGTATTTCAATAACATGTAACTGAACCAACACAATTATTTTAAGTGTTTCGATAAATGTGACTATACCGTCACAATTAATTATTTATTAGTGATGTGTACAGAACTCTTCATATAAACCAATAGAGTGGCTTTTGTATCCCTGTTGCCCTAATGAGCTCTGGTATTTAACAAAATGCTTCGTTGGCACTGAATATAACTGACATAGTGTAGTTGAAATATTAACGCATTCTTCTTTTATTTTAGTTCATAAGACCACGATCGTTTCGAATGAAACCAATTTAAATTTGTATTTATTTAGACTAACCAATAGACAAAGACTCAGTGTGTATAAAAATACAGTAATTATGATTTTATTTTTCTGCTGCTTATTAACAAATAGAAAGAAACATAAAATAAATTACCATAATGAAAGTCCGTAAAAATTTCAATGATTAGGCTTCATCTTTTTTATATAATGAGAGGTTTGAATATTAGATTAATAATTTAGTTTTGGTATTAAGTAATTCTTCCACAAAGTAATATTTTGTACTTTAATAACGACACATAAAAATTTTTTTTTATTCTGCTTAATTAAAATATTGTTTCTTTACGTTTATAACAAGGAAATAACTCTCAATGTATTCCAGAATCTCCTATTTCAAGAGGACACTGTAAGTGGTTATGGGGTCGATTTTCTCACAATACTAGCTGCACGCGCTTCTGGGAGTGCTGGAACGGAACAGCGACATCTCACAGGTGTCCTTTCTCACTGTTGTACAACAATGAACTTGAAGCATGTGATTGGCCTTCTAATGTAGAAGGTTGCCAAAAGCATCGTGAGTATCAAAATAACTGTAAAAAACTAAAAACCTTTAGCCTTACATTCCAGAAAGATGAAATTTGGCTCATCACCAAATCCACAGCTTGTTGAACAACTTCTGCCTTCACACGAACTAAGTTCCCACCCCTCCATGATTGTACTACTAATTTCATAGTTGGTTATCAATATATATATATAAACCCGTGGAATGCCACAGTTATTTATAAGTGCTTACTGGCATATCGTAAACTTCATTATTTGATTGACATGTAGAATGAAAGTAATGCTAAATAATAACATGCAGATATTCTGTCGTTATAATATTTTATCATCTGACCTAGAACAACCTTAAACTTCGTTTATATATATATATATATATTATATATATATATAAATATTTGATAATGATACCTACTCTGGATGGGCAGAGAAATTAAATGCACGTGCTGTCGCTGTTTGATCTGGGAAGGAGCAAATTCCATAATTTATGGCACGTAATTGTCTGAATATATGGAAAGTGTTTGTTTATTCTATTAAAGTCATGATTAGCCATTAGTTTTCCATTTAAAAGCTTACCTTCTCGCATGCTTCAAGATGTAAAACGTGTACTTTACAGTTAGATTAAATATTTATTTATTATAATCGACATAGAACGAAAAATCATTCAATCTCAAACTACATTCTTGGTCATCGCTTCATCAGGCATCTCTCGCCATGGTCCAGTTTGTTAAGTAAGGTTTGTCTAAATAACTGTCTTGGGTTTCGGGTAACACCCAATACTATCAAGTCAGGGGCATCAGAGATAAGGAATCAACGGGTTTTTAAATAGTAGAACCTGTTTTTTCATATACTACACAGAATCAAATAGATAATGAAATAATTTTTCTTGGTTGTTTGTTCACTTGTGATGCGACCCACCAGTCATCACGTGGTCTCCTCCAAGATTAGGCTGTAGACTCGCCACTGCGTGCTGTCAGGACTGTTCAACATTGAAACCTAGAAACTTTCCATGAGGAAAGGGTAGATGGTATTGATTTATCTAGATCCTTGGTGGAAAACGTTTTCATACAACTTATCACCACAAAGGCTTGAAAGATCGGTTTTCACAAATAAGTATCAACCTCTGCCCAGTACATATTTCAGAACAAAAGTTAAAGTGATTTTCAGAGCTTGAACAATTATGAGTGTCTTTTCAACACAGGAATGGCTGCACATAGTTGTATATTAATATTCATTATAAGTTTTTTTTCCAGGCGTATGGTTTTGTACTTCTCATATCAACATATTTTCACTATCAACATTCAATACTATTACTTTTATGAAGTCAAACATGAATGATGTTATCAGAGCAATATTATTCAATATAACTGTTCTGGGGACAGTTTAGTTTTTGTATATGCTTGACAGGATATTAAATCTAATTCTGAAACCTTTCAAATTTGGACATGCTGTATGAAACCTGCTAGTAAAGTACTGCCGGTATTCTGATGAAGTCTCATACAAGGTAACAAAAAGCTCAAGGGCTGAGCAGAAAGAAAGGTTATATAAAATTCTCATGATCTCCTCATCTGTTATGCAGACTGAAGAATGGTACTTGTCCATCAACCTCATGACATTACAAAGATTGATCAATGGTACTTGTCCATCAACCTCATGACATTACAAAGATTGATCAATGGTATTTGTCCATCAACCTCATGACATTACAAAGATTGATTAATGGTACTTGTCCTCTTAACGTACAATGTTATACAGACTGAAGAATGATACAGGGCCATCAGTCAACCTCACAACATTACATATACAGATGAATGGCACTACTCCATTATCCTTGCAATATTACACAAACTGAGAAATGGTACTCTTCCATCAGAAGTACCTTTCAGGAAAATGGCTGTACTGAGGACTGTTTCTTCATTTTGAAAGTACAACTCGTTCAAATAAATTCATTCAGTCAGGCCTATCTTAGTAAAAGTTATTTGCTTAAAAGATCATTTTTATCATCCTATTTTACACAATGTTTAATAGGTCGACACAAAACTTCATTTTACAGTTTCCTCCTCAGGTTAAGAACTAGTAGTCTTCTATTAACATTTCCCTCATTAAATTTTACAGTTTCCTCCTCAGGTTAAGAACTAGTAGTCTTCTATTAACATTTCCCTCATTAAATTTTACAGTTTCCTCCTCAGGTTAAGAAATAGTAATCTTCTATTAACATTTTCCTCATTAAATTTTAGTTTCCTCCTCAGGTTAAGAACTAGTAATCTTCTATTGACATTTCCCTCATTAAATTTTACAGTTTCCTCGTCAGGTTAAGAACTAGTCGTGTTCTATTAACATTTTCCTCATTAAATTTTAGTTTCCTCCTCAGGTTAAGAACTAGTAGTCTTCTATTAACATTTTCCTCATTTAATTTTACAGTTTCCTCCTCAGGTTAAGAACTAGTAATCTTCTATTAACATTTCCCTCATTAAATTTTGCAGTTTCCTCCTCAGGTTAAGAACTAGTAATCTTCTATTAACATTTCCCTCATTAAATTTTACAGTTTCCTCGTCAGGTTAAGAACTAGTAGTCTTCTATTAACATTTTCCTCATTTAATTTTGCAGTTTCCTCCTCAGGTTAAGAACTAGTAATCTTCTATTAACATTTCCCTCATTAAATTTTACAGTTTCCTTGTCAGGTTAAGAACTAGTCGTGTTCTATTAACATTTTCCTCATTAAATTTTACAGTTTCCTCCTCAGGTTAAGAACTAGTAATCTTCTATTAACATTTTCCTCATTTAATTTTACAGTTTCCTCCTCAGGTTAAGAACTAGTAGTCTTCTATTAACATTTCCCTCATTAAATTTTACAGTTTCCTCCTCAGGTTAAGAACTAGTCATGTTCTATTAACATTTTCCTCATTAAATTTTACAGTTTCCTCCTCAGGTTAAGAACTAGTAGTCTTCTATTAACATTTCCCTCATTAAATTTTACAGTTTCCTCCTCAGGTTAAGAAATAGTAGTCTTCTATTAACATTTCCCTCATTAAATGTTAGTTTCCTCTCAGGTTAAGAACTAGTAGTCTTCTATTAACATTTTCCTCATTTAATTTTACAGTTTCCTCCTCAGGTTAAGAACTAGTCATGTTCTATTAACATTTTCCTCATTAAATTTTACAGTTTCCTCCTCAGGTTAAGAACTAGTAGTCTTCTATTAACATTTCCCTCATTAAATGTTAGTTTCCTCCTCAGGTTAAGAACTAGTAGTCTTCTATTAACATTTCCCTCATTAAATTTTACAGTTTCCTCCTCAGGTTAAGAACTAGTAGTCTTCTATTAACATTTTCCTCATTAAATTTTACAGTTTCCTCCTCAGGTTAAGAACTAGTAATCTTCTATTAACATTTCCCTCATTAAATTTTGCAGTTTCCTCCTCAGGTTAAGAACTAGTAATCTTCTATTAACATTTCCCTCATTAAATTTTACAGTTTCCTCGTCAGGTTAAGAACTAGTAGTCTTCTATTAACATTTTCCTCATTTAATTTTGCAGTTTCCTCCTCAGGTTAAGAACTAGTAATCTTCTATTAACATTTCCCTCATTAAATTTTACAGTTTCCTTGTCAGGTTAAGAACTAGTCGTGTTCTATTAACATTTTCCTCATTAAATTTTACAGTTTCCTCCTCAGGTTAAGAACTAGTAATCTTCTATTAACATTTTCCTCATTTAATTTTACAGTTTCCTCCTCAGGTTAAGAACTAGTAGTCTTCTATTAACATTTCCCTCATTAAATTTTACAGTTTCCTCCTCAGGTTAAGAACTAGTCATGTTCTATTAACATTTTCCTCATTAAATTTTACAGTTTCCTCCTCAGGTTAAGAACTAGTAGTCTTCTATTAACATTTCCCTCATTAAATTTTACAGTTTCCTCCTCAGGTTAAGAAATAGTAGTCTTCTATTAACATTTCCCTCATTAAATGTTAGTTTCCTCGTCAGGTTAAGAACTAGTAGTCTTCTATTAACATTTTCCTCATTTAATTTTACAGTTTCCTCCTCAGGTTAAGAACTAGTCATGTTCTATTAACATTTTCCTCATTAAATTTTACAGTTTCCTCCTCAGGTTAAGAACTAGTAGTCTTCTATTAACATTTCCCTCATTAAATGTTAGTTTCCTCCTCAGGTTAAGAACTAGTAGTCTTCTATTAACATTTCCCTCATTAAATTTTACAGTTTCCTCCTCAGGTTAAGAACTAGTAGTCTTCTATTAACATTTTCCTCATTAAATTTTACAGTTTCCTCCTCAGGTTAAGAACTAGTAATCTTCTATTAACATTTCCCTCATTAAATTTTGCAGTTTCCTCCTCAGGTTAAGAACTAGTAATCTTCTATTAACATTTCCCTCATTAAATTTTACAGTTTCCTCGTCAGGTTAAGAACTAGTAGTCTTCTATTAACATTTTCCTCATTTAATTTTGCAGTTTCCTCCTCAGGTTAAGAACTAGTAATCTTCTATTAACATTTCCCTCATTAAATTTTACAGTTTCCTTGTCAGGTTAAGAACTAGTCGTGTTCTATTAACATTTTCCTCATTAAATTTTACAGTTTCCTCCTCAGGTTAAGAACTAGTAATCTTCTATTAACATTTTCCTCATTTAATTTTACAGTTTCCTCCCTCAGGTTAAGAACTAGTAGTCTTCTATTAACATTTCCCTCATTAAATTTTACAGTTTCCTCCTCAGGTTAAGAACTAGTCATGTTCTATTAACATTTTCCTCATTAAATTTTACAGTTTCCTCCTCAGGTTAAGAACTAGTAGTCTTCTATTAACATTTCCCTCATTAAATTTTACAGTTTCCTCCTCAGGTTAAGAAATAGTAGTCTTCTATTAACATTTCCCTCATTAAATGTTAGTTTCCTCACAGGTTAAGAACTAGTAGTCTTCTATTAACATTTTCCTCATTTAATTTTACAGTTTCCTCCTCAGGTTAAGAACTAGTCATGTTCTATTAACATTTTCCTCATTAAATTTTACAGTTTCCTCCTCAGGTTAAGAACTAGTAGTCTTCTATTAACATTTCCCTCATTAAATGTTAGTTTCCTCCTCAGGTTAAGAACTAGTAGTCTTCTATTAACATTTCCCCATTAAATTTTACAGTTTCCTCCCTCAGGTTAAGAACTAGTAGTCTTCTATTAACATTTTCCTCATTAAATTTTACAGTTTCCTCCTCAGGTTAAGAACTAGTAATCTTCTATTAACATTTCCCTCATTAAATTTTACAGTTTCCTCCTCAGGTTAAGATCTAGTAGTCTTCTATTAACATTTCCCTCATTAAAATTTACAGTTTCCTCCTCAGGTTAAGAACTAGTAGTCTTCTATTAATATTTCACTCATTAAACTAATAATTAGTTATTTCCCTATTATGTTATTGGAAAGTGATAATCTTATGGTTTCCTTCCTTCAAGTAAGGATTAATCATTTCCTTGTTATGTTATTGGAAAGTGATAATCTTATGGTTTCCTTCCTTCAAGTAAGGATTAATCATTTCCTTGTTATGTTGTTTCAAAAAACATCTTTTACCTCGTTCTGGTAAATTTTGAATTCTGATTAATGTATGTTCAAATAAAACCTGTGTAAAACAAATCAGTCAACAATATATACAATATAAAGTACTAAGCAGGAGGAAGAAACCTTAGATTATAATATAAATAAAATGTAATTCTGTATGCTTCCAGCTATATGTAGGAAAGTACCTGATGGACGGATACCGATATCTTCTAGCTGTTTCATCTACTGGTACTGTAATAAAGGCTATCCACAACTACAACGTTGTCCCGCTGGCCTTGCTTTCTACAGTGAAACTCTGTCTTGTGAACTTGCTCAGAATGTTCCTGGTTGGTAAGTAGGTCTCACAGACAGTTTATTTATAAAACATTAACTGTTATCAGTGTGTTCCCAGCTGGTAAGTAGGTCCTGTAGACAGTTTAATTATAAAATATTAACTACAACCAGTATGTTCCTGGTTGGTAAGTAGGTCCTGTAGACAGTTTAATTATAAAATATTAACTACAACCAGTATGTTCCCAGCTGGTAAGCACGTCCTGTAGACAGTTTAATTATAAAATATTAACTACAGCCAGTATGTTCCTGGTTGGTAAGTAGGTCCTGTAGACAGTTTAATTATAAAATATTAACTACAACCAGTATGTTCCCAGCTGGTAAGCACGTCCTGTAGACAGTTTAATTATAAAATATTAACTACAGCCAGTATGTTCCTGGTTGGTAAGTAGGTCCTGTAGACAGTTTAATTATAAAATATTAACTACAACCAGTATGTTCCTGGTTGGTAAGTAGGTCCTGTAGACAGTTTAATTATAAAATATTAACTACAACCAGTATGTTCCCAGCTGGTAAGCACGTCCTGTAGACAGTTTAATTATAAAATATTAACTACAGCCAGTATGTTCCTGGTTGGTAAGTAGGTCCTGTAGACAGTTTAATTATAAAATATTAACTACAACCAGTATGTTCCCAGCTGGTAAGCACGCCCTGTAGACAGTTTAATTATAAAATATTAACTACAGCCAGTATGTTCCTGGTTGGTAAGTAGGTCCTGTAGACAGTTTAATTATAAAATATTAACTACAACCAGTATGTTCCCAGCTGGTAAGCACGTCCTGTAAACAGTTTAATTATAAAATATTAACTACAACCAGTATGTTCCCAGCTGGTAAGCAGGTCCTGTAGACAGTTTAATTATAAAATATTAACTACAACCAGTATGTTCCCAGCTGGTAAGCAGGTCCTGTAGACAGTTTAGTTATAAAACATTAACTGTAACCTCTATTCTCCCAGCTGTTAAGTTACGTAGGTACTGTACAGAGTTTAGTTATAATACATTAACTGTAACCACTATGTTCCAAGCTGTTAAGTTAAGGTATTTAGAATACATAGAATTCAGTTATGTCAGTCTAGCAAACAGTGTTTCTTTTACTATGATCTTTTTTTTATCATAATAAAATAACCACGAAACCTAAATAGTTATAAGGGGTGAAATAATATTTATTCTAAACTTCAGCACACGCTCATCAGCTTTCTTGAAATGTAACTATTTTATAGTGAACCAAGTACAACAACTCCAGCTCCTCAGGAAGATGAGAACATTAGAGGGCTGAACTACATTCAGCCCGACCCACAACCCCAGTCGTATCATCAACCAGGTCTTGTATCCATTGATGAGCAACCAAACACTGAAGATTTCTGAAGGAAGTCTAAGCCCAAACTTGGCTTTTACTTGACATATCTTTCTTTGGATGTTATATTGCTGTTTAGGTTATCACTCATACCTGTTTATTTTCTTATGTAGTTTATCCCTCATGCCTGTTTGTTTTCATATGTAGTTTATCACTCATACCTGTTTATTTTATGTAGTTTATCCCTCGTGCCTGTTTATTTTATGTAGTTTATCCCTCGTGCCTGTTTATTTTATGTAGTTTATCCCTCGTGCCTGTTTATTTTCTTATGTAGTTTATCCCTCGTGCCTGTTTATTTTCTTATGTAGTTTATCCCTCGTGCCTGTTTATTTTCTTATGTAGTTTATCCCTTATACCTGTTTGTTTTCTTACGTAGTTTATCCCTTATACCTGTTTATTTTCTTATGTAGTTTATCCCACGTGCCTGTTTATTTTATGTAGTTTACCCCTTATACCTGTTTATTTTATGTAGTTTACCCCTTATACCTGTTTATTTTCTTATGTAGTTTATCCCTCATACCTGTTTATTTTCTTATGTAGTTTATCCCTCATACCTGTTTATTTTCTTATGTAGTTTATCCCTCATACCTGTTTATGTACTTATCAGTGATAGCTGTAAACAAAGAAATATGTTACAGTGTTAATTTGTTATAATTTTCTTTAGTAGGGCTGTTTGGTTTCTTTGTTCATTATACATTTATAAAGGAAATTATAATGAAGTATTACCGTGTGTGTTACATATCAAATGGTGATTAGCTGTTATCAACTTTAAAGTTCGTAAAATATTAATTGTACATTTTTAATATATTATTTTTGAAATAAGAAAATCAAAAAATTATACGACACTGGGAAAAACTGTAAATCTTAATTTCACTACAGAATATTTTTATACATGAACATCAAATCATTCTTTTTGTGTAGCCATTTTGGTTCCCGAAATAACTTTACATACTTACAATGCTAAACTATGGGGCTTCATTCCCTGCAGGGAACATAGCATCTATACAAACATGGAGTTATTTCTAGTGGAATAAGTGTTTAATGTGTAACACCAAAACTTGCTTATCAATAAACTTATGAGAAAAATCCCTTAGTAAAAGCTAAGTCTTTCCATCAACTCATAAGGATACTTCATGAGTAAAATCTAAATCATTCCATCAACTCACAAGAAGAATCAATAAGTGAAAGCTGAGTCTTTCCATCAACTTGTAAGGATACTTCATAAGTAAAACCTAAATCATTCCATCAACTCACAAGGATAATCCATAAGTAAAACCTAAATCATTCCATCAACTCACAAGGATAATCCATAAGTAAAACCTAAATCATTCCATCAACTCACAAGGATAATCCATAAGTAAAAGCTGAGTCTTTCCATCAACTCACAAGAAGAATCCATAAGTAACAGCTTAGTTTTCATCAACTCATCAGGAGAATTCATAAGTAACAGCTTAGTTTTCATCAACTCATCAGGAGAATTCATAAGTCACAGCTAAGTCTTTCCATCAACTCATCAGGAGAATCCATAAGTAAAAGCTAAGTCTTTCCATCAACTCACAAAGAGAATCCATTAGGAAAAGCTAAATCTTTCCATCAACTCACAAAGAGAATCCATTAGGAAAAGCTAAATCTTTCCATCAACTCACAAAGAGAATCCATTAGGAAAAGCTAAATCTTTCCATCAACTCATCAGGAGAATCCATAAGTAAAAGCTAAGTCTTTCCATCAACTCACAAAGAGAATCCATAAGTAAAAGCTATATCTTTCCATCAACTCACAAGAGGATCTATAAGTTTAAGGTACATCTTTTCATCAACTCTCAAGGAGAATCCATAAGTACAATCTTAGTCTTTCTATCAACTCATAAGGAGAATCCATAAGTAATAGTTAAATCTTTCCATCAAGACATAAGAAGATTCATACATAAAAGCTAAATCTTTCCATCAACTCCTAAGGAGAATCCATTAGTAAAATATAAAATCTTTCCATCAGTGCATAGGGAGAATCCGTAAGTAAAAGCTAAGTCTTTCTATCAACTTATAAGTAGAAAACCTAAGCAAACTCAGAACGTCCCGATCAACTAAACAACTGACATTTGTAATCACATTTCTCTGTTGCGAGTCGTCTTTTAATGTCAGTATTAATAATGTAATATCAGCGAGTCGTGTTATTTTCATAAATATTAAAAACTATTATAAGTGAATGTAATTAGAAAATATTTCTGATTACAAATTTGAGTTCATATACTTGAAGATATGCCAATAGGAACAAAAATATAGTTTTTATAGAAGTGAAATCTCTCAGACTTCGATTAGTACAAAATAAAATTTGATTCACTAAATAATATATTTTTTCACCTTAACTGTGTTCAAAAGTTTTTCGAGAAGTCTTCCCTATATTTATACAGAAAGAATACAAGCAAATAAAATTAATTCTCTACTGCATTTTCTTTTCTTTGTTATTGTAGTTAAGAAAATACCGAATATAAAATTAAAGATACCGAGTCTCGTGGGCTTCGCTGGACTACAATAAAATATCATTAACGAAGGTAACTAATAAATATGTGGGTAATTTCACTGTGTAGTGTTTAGACGATAAAGTTAAAAGATTATTTTGTACAGTTGAAACACTGATTAAATGAGTACCAAGAAACCTTTTACAAATACATAAAGCAGATTATATATATATATATATACAAGATAGAAACAAAAGGTTAACAGTTGTTAATAGTTTTGCTGACTTCCTACACCCCTTTGGTAAATAATTCTGTTGAGATTGTTAGGCCTAACATAGTTGTTTAAATCAATGTGTCACGAACCAATACCAAAAGAGGTTATCCTTTTCGCCTCACTCTCATGTAATTTGTGGAAAATGTGTCGTGAATTTTATGTGTACAACAATACGTGCGATAACTCTGAGATTTCCAAACGTATCTTCTCGAAACCTGATAAGATTTAGTTAAGTATCACAACAACAAATAATGCATCATGTACGTGAACAATGTGGCTCTGAATGATCCAAATCATGGATACTCCTCGCAGTTCGCTGACGATGTGGCAATCTGGAAAAGTGCACCAACACCAACAATAACAGCCACAAATATACAACCACAATTAAATAGAATAAACGAATATTGTAAAAAATATAGAATCAAAATAACCACAACTAGTAGTGTTCACACAGTTAACTAATTACAAAAAAGCACAACCAGAGATCTGTACGAATGGAGCACTCCTTCAGACTGCTACATCTGGAAAATTCTTAGGACTAACATTCGACTCTAAATTAACATGGATAAACCACCTAACTAATATTAAAACAAAAATGTGGCGAAGAACAAACTATGCTAGGAATCTAACTGGTAAAAATAGTGGAGCAACAACAGACAATATTTTAAAAATATATAAAACATACGCTAGACCCGTAATTGACTATGCAGCCCATGCATGGATAAATGTAAGTTAAAAGACTAATACAAGCAAAACTACAAATACAATATACACTACTTACAACAACTTATAAAGTACCCAGAACTACGTCATCAGAATTCATGCTTGAATACGCACACAAAGCAACAACAGCAGATAGTCTCCTACATAGTACAATAAATTATTTTGACAAAAATTGGAGAGAAAATGAACTAGACAAAAACTTCATACATGATAAGGATAGTCCTAAATACCTTTCCCCAGTAAATATATATATTCAAATAAAACAAAAAGGCAACCTATAAACTAAACTCCACATTAGTTTAGGGATTAACGTTTGTTTTGGAATTTCGCACAAAGCTACTCGAGGGCTATCTGTGCTAGCCGTCCCTAATTTTGCAGTGTAAGACTAGAGGGAAGGCAGCTAGTCATCACCACCCACCGCCAACTCTTGGGCTACTCTTTTACCAACGAATAGTGGTATTGACATAACGACATTGATAATTATTTGTGTGAATGTTTTATGGTTATTACCTATCTAATGATAGTGCAAATAATTATGGAACTATAAAGAGAAATGATTCATTTGCACCAAGTGTACATGTAGACAGTGCATGGACATTGCCCTGATAAGAGGCCTGAGTAAGTGCGGATTACTCTGGCCCTCCTGTACAACGTATGAATACGAGGTCTGTTAAAAAAATACGCGGACTGACGTCATAAAACAAAATGTACTTTATTTAGAAGTTACAGGTCTGGGACCCCTTCAAAGTACTCTTCTCCCCAACGCACACACATATCCCAACGGTGTTTCCACTTGTTGAAACAGTCTTGGTACGCTTCTTTTGTAATGTCCTCCAGCTCCTTCGTCGCATTTGCCTTAATCTCGGGAATCGTCTCAAATCTTCTTCCTTTCAAGGGTCTTTTGATTTTGGGGAACAAGAAAAAATTGCAAGGAGTAAGGTCAGGTGAGTGGGGGTGGTGGGGGTGGGGAAGAACAGTGATCGAGTGTTTGGCCAAAAACGCACGAGTTCTGAGGCACAAATTTCGCAGCAACGCGGTGCATCTTCAATTTTTCTGTCAAAATCTCGTAACAGGATCCAACTGATATCCCACACTCTTCAGCAAGCTCCCTGACAGTCAGACGTCGATATGCCCGCACCAGGGTGTTGATTTTGTCGACGTGTGGGTCGTCAGTTGACGTGGAAGGACGTCCAGGACGCTCATCATCTTCAATGGACTGTCGACCATCCTTAAAACGTTCATGCCACTTGAAACATGCCGTACACTTCATAGCAACATCACCGTAAGCCGTGTTAAGCATAGCAAAAGTTTCAGTCGCAGATTTTCCAAGTTTAACACAAAATTTCACAGCAAGTCGTTGCTCCTTCAGGTCATTCATTCTGAAATCCGCCAAACGAAAAAATCGCACTTCACTTAAAACCGCGTAGCTAATACACAAATAAAGATATCTGCAATCGGGAAATGGCGTCGTAATCAGCTGATCTGTGCAAACCTAGCGACACCAAGCGGATTCCCCTGGAACCAACTGGAGCCGCGCAATGCAAACAGTCCGCGTATTTTTTGAACAGCCCTCGTACACTTGCCAGTTGCTAAAACAAAGGAAGGAAAAAGAGATCGACGACAGGAATGTAACCGTTAATACCCAAGTAACCATATGAGAGAGAGGAAGAAGAAGACACTTGACCCTCCCGTTCTAGAAAGACCAAATTATCGATAATGAAAAGTTCTTGTTGACGTATCGCCATAGGATTACTAACACTAATAACATACAGGATAATTTCATTACATTATACGAAAACATGCTGCAGTTACTTAGTCCTTGATAAGACAGGTCTTGGTTCTTGAAAACACGTACTTACGAAATTTTGTAGTATGGCAAACTTCTTACATTACTGATAAAATTAATAATGTCACCACCACAAAATAAAATAAAACTAACTTAATATTTGGGTAGCATCAATGCATAGGTTAATATCTGGATATGTTAGAAACTGCTGCCAAGTGTTAAAACTTACAATAAGGAACAGTAACACAAGTAGTTCATGTATAAATATTTTTGAAGATTGTCGGGTTTTTAAATAAACCAGTAACATTATATAAGAAGTCTTCAATTATTAATAAAAAATGAAAATTTCTTTGTTGTATTCATATCAGAAGATTATCCTTCAGATAAATCATCATTTCTATAAGAGTAAGGTTACTTATATTAGAATATTACAAATGATTAAAACAAACCAAATGTTAACATTTTCTTTATACTGTTTTTTCTTTCTCAATGAAGTAGTAATGAACTGAGTATGACCATAAAGTCTGGTACATTTATACCATATGACACTTATGTCCATATTTCTAGAGCTACCATACAAAATAAAACTTACCAAGTATTCTGCACAAAAACTAGCTTCCAGTTATTCATATTACTTGTTTGATTTTAAACTTCGCACAAAGCTACACGAGAATTAACTGCGCAAGCCGGCTCTAAGTTAACAATGCAAAACTAGAGGGAAGGCAGCTAGTCATCACCATCCACCGCCAACACTTGGGCTACTCTTTTGCCAACGAATAGTGGAATTGATCGTAACATTATAATACCCTCACGGCTAAAAGAGGCGAGAATGTTTGATGTGACGGGAAATTGAACCCACGGATTAAAAATCCTAGACACAACTTGCCGTCCCTAAATTTTAAGAGTGATCATATAAGATCACACGTTTTCTCAAGACACTTAAAAATAAAAATAATTAATTCTGAAACGACTTTTCATCAAACTGTCCCACAACCCCCGGATTATGTATTGCCCACTCAAGGTGCACAAAAGTATTATCCCCTTCGCCCTATTCTCTCTCAGCTGTAGGTATGAAACTCCAATTACTTCCTCTTAACATGGCCAGGTGGTTAAGGTACTCGACTTGTAATCCGCGGGTTCGAATCTCCGTCACACCAAACATGCTCTCTCTTTCAGCCTTGGAGGGCGTTATAAAGTGAGGGTCAATCCCACTATTCGTTGGTAAAAGAACACCGCCCAACAGTTGGCAGTGTGTGGTGATGATTAACTGCCTTCCCTCTAGCGTTATACTGCTAAATTAGGGACGGCTAGCGCAGATAGTTCTGAAGTAGCTTTGGCGAAATTCAAACCAAATCAAACCCTCTTTGAATAAATTTACCGTTACTGATTATTTTACCTTTGTATCTAAAATATTTGAAATTATCTTTGTTGATAAGTAGGTTGTGGCTAGCTTTGATACTGAAGCTAACATTATTATGGCTAGCTTTGATACTGAAGCTAATATTATTATGGCTAGCTTTGATACTGAAGCTAACATTATTATGGCTAGCTTTGATACTGAAGCTAATATTATTATGGCTAGCTTTGATACTGAAGCTAACATTATTAGGGCTAGCTTTGATACTGAAGCTAACATTATTATGGCTAGCTTTGATACTGAAGCTAACATTATTATGGCTAGCTTTGATACTGAAGCTAACATTATTATAGCTAACTTTGATACTGAAGCTAACATTATTAGGGCTAGCTTTGATATTAAATATTTGTATACTAACATTATAATGGATGAAACTTTAGATTTAATATTGAGCTTTCTCTTTTTCTTCTGGCACTATCTTGGTTTAACTCGAAACTTCTCACCCTTTCCCTGAAGTTAAACCATTTTCTCTTTAGTAACGTAACTTATGACTAGATATATGGAATCGTCCTGAGAATCCTGGCTTGGTCCAATGACAGCAAATAGCTTTCCACACTGTTACGAATGAACGTGGCTAGAAAACTGCCCGCGTGAATTAAAATTTATCCTTTACAAAAGTTTTAATGATGAAACTTTCTTGCTCTATCGACTATCAAACCATTTCTCTAAATTTGTTTTTAACTTTAGAAACTAACATTCAAATATTAAGTTTATCTACGAACTCGAATAAAACGAATCTTTACCATTTATACATTAAAATTATCAAAGAAGGCAAATACTTTTGTGTATCTGTTTATCGCAAAAGTACCGCCCAGGTGAGTTAAGGCGTTCGACTTGTAATCCGAGGGTCACGGGTTCGAATCCCCGTCGCATCAAGCATGCTCACCCTTTCAACCGTGGAGACGTTATAATGTTACGGTCAATCCAACTACTCATTGGTAAAAGAGTAGCTCAAGAGCTGGCGGTGGGCGATGGTGACTAGCTGCTTTTCCTGTAGTCTTACACTGCTAAATTAGGGAGTAGCTTTGCATGAAAATAATAAAAAAAGCAAAAGCACTTTTACAGGCATTTATATTAATTTTAAGAGTTTTATCCCCAATTTTTTCAAACGAAATCTAACCATACCGCTGTTAAATATAATTTTTATCCTATGCTCGAATAGCTTTATTTTATACTGAGAAATTACATTAGTGCACAAATACCTATTAAATAAAAGCTATCCGACTGCTTTCGCCCCCCGCTAGTAAAGCGGTATGTCTCCGGATTTACAATGCTAAAATCAGGGGTTCGATTCCCCTCGGTGGGCTCAGCAGATAGCCCAATGTGACTTTGCTAGAAGAAAATACAAACACTTACTGTGCACACTGTTCCCAAATTTCCTCACATTATTCGTTTTTCTCTTGTGAACTCACAGTATTTACAAATTCAAAACAGTTATTCTATTTCATAAAAATCTTCTACTATGAAATTCACTTCAGACTAATATACAGTTCAAGCCTCAGCATTGAAATCTTATTTTAATATAAAGCCCCAATATCCAAACATTTATGTTCATGGTTCTTGTATACGGGTGAAATAAAACACAACTTGAATACTAGAATCTGTACACATTTAGGAGTATTAAACCAGCCGTCCATTATTTAAACCCAGCTACTCACTCATTCGGGTACATGTAGAAACCACAGACACAACTTTTCATACAACGATTACAATAGGATCATTAGACCTAAAACCCTACATTAAGGAAAGTCTACTGATAACTAATAACCGCACTACTCTTAGTGATTATCAAACCTTTCTAGACGTAAAGTTATTCTAAATGTAAACCGTTAAATTCAGTAATTTCAAAATATTTTCTATAATGTAGTTTTCTTCTGTTTTTCACCCCGTTTACCATTTTACTCAATATATAAGTAAACTAATGATTCTATAGTGTTAGTTAATACGTATCCTTGTAACACAATGTTCAAGTTTTGCCGAAGATGGCATAAGTATATTCCTAAACGTTCTAAGTGAATAAAATGTTTTGTCAACTGTTTTGATCTTTGTTATAGCCTTCATTTACCGTCAAACGTAGAGGGCTCTTTAGGGGTAATATTCAACATGGCGCAAACCAGCATCATGAAATTTAGGTTCTTGAATTCTCACTTTATATTAAATTTTTCTCTTCGATATGGTAAGTTGTGTCGCTGGTTTTGGACTATATGATAAAAATAATGTCAAAGCCAGTCTATGTAACGGTGAATTACTTCTTTAGTAATATTTGCCACAGACTACAATGATTTCAGGGCTAACATACTTATAAACTCACTCGTGGACTCATTCGGCTTAGCGATTGATACAAACGCTTATTAACGCTGTTAATCAAACTCGTTAATTAATCATGGACTCACTGATTCGGATATCAATATTCTTGTGTTCTAACTGCACAAAATTTCATTACATCCTCGTGAAGACCTAAAGATGTACTTTTCCTAGCAAATCAACATCTGTATTTGCCAATATTATCTTTCTTCAAACTGTAGTGGCCAATCAACCTATGGAACAAAAGAAATTACTATATTGTAATGAGTAGCAATACATACTGTAGTACTAGTAAGAATGTGGTCAGTGAACGAGACTGTAAATCTGAGACTCACTGTTACAAAATGCAAAGTTAGGCTCTTCATGTTGGTGCTGTGTTGTAAGAGTGATGATCAAATCCCAAGTTACTACTTAGAGGAGAGTTGGTGACGAGTGCCTTCTGATTAGTCTGCCATTTCAAAACTAGGGATAGCTAGTGCAAATAGCCCTCGAGTAGACACAAAATTCAACAGAAAAGAACAATAGTAATGCTAGTATTTCATATATAGTTTTTATGTTATAGTAATAAAACCTATTAATTGTTTTACCGACAGTATAGTTATTGAACTTTGGGTACTAGTTTTGTATCCTTACATATGTGGAATATTTCAATATTTTTCAGTGAATGTGATTGTTTTAAAGCTACTATTCTGATATAGCAGACTTTGTGTTTGTTAAAGTAAGTCGTTATACATGTCACTAATTGATAAGACCCACTAGTCTTGACTTTGTAGTTTATCAGAATTAGATGTGAACAGTGATTTACTGAAATAACTGTTTGTGACATAAGCTAGACCTAACCTGTCACTTTAATTAAAATATGGATACATAAGTTTTGTTTTTATATATTCTGTAGCGTAACTGGTTAAATTGTATATATATGTACATATTTATCCTGTTTTAAACATAATAACATTTACCTGTATTTCTCCTTTAGGATGGAAGGACTGTTCTCGAGATATGTTTAAGAAAACCTTTTCACTTTGCCAGTTTTGTTCCACAGCAACATTGTCTCAAGAAAAACAAACTTTGTCACGCACCTATGGGCAGATAACATCAAAGACACATCCTGATATCATACAAGAAGGCCAAGTTACACCAGGTCTCACAAAAGTTGAGTTTCAAGACCGTCGTTTCAGACTTATGGAACTTATAATACAACACTTTCACAGACTGAAGAAAAATACTAAAAATCACCTCATTGTTATCCCTTCTGCTTCAAAGGTATTTATGTCTGATAAAATTCCATATCCGTTTCGACAGAATACAGAGTTTCTGTATCTCACAGGCTTTCAAGAACCTGATAGTGTTCTGTTGTTACAGAACACACCAGGTAAAGATCTGCCCGAACATATTTCGACTCTGTTTGTTCCAAGAAAAAACAACCACGTTGAAATGTGGGAAGGACCTCGTACGGGTACTGAAGGTGCAGTCGAGCTTCTGGGTGTGGACTGCGCTTACACTATGGATGAACTTGAACACTTTCTTCAAGTGTATGCTCAAAGCCACCATAATTTTGTTCTTTGGTACGATTTCCTTAATCCACCATTACCAAATGTTCATGAACTTGTACAAGGTTTTCTATCCAGTTTACATCATACAGAATTGGAATCTCCAGTTTCTTTTATTCAACAGCTTAGGTTAATGAAGTCCGAATCAGAAATCAAACTTATGCAACATTCAGCAGAAATAGCATGTGAATCATTGACAGAAGTTATGAGGTCGTCACATCCCGGAGTGAGTGAAGCTCAGTTATTTGCCAAAATGGACTTTGAGTGTAGAATACGGGGAGCAGAACGGCTAGCTTATCCACCTGTTGTGGCCGGAGGATCTCGAGCTAATGTCATCCACTATATTGCAAACAACCAAAGGATATTACCAGGAGAAATGGTACTGATGGATGCAGGTTAGAAGTTTGGTTTTGAACATTGAGTGAAGGTTTGAAGCTCGCATGGCTGTGTAATGTGTTTTGTAATAAGGTTTGAAGCTCGCATGGCTGTGTAATGTGTTTTGTAATAAGGTTTGAAGCTTGCATGGCTGTGTAATGTGTTTTGTAATAAGGTTTCACACACTGTATTTAAGATAATTAGATAAGGTCTAAATGTATAAAACATTTTGTTTGTTGTATAGTCATGATTTTAATATCATTTTCCTTGGCTTTTAAGAAAGGTTTGATTTAAATATTTATCATTGAATTCTTCATGAATATTTATAAATATACATTATCCTGGTTACAAAACCAAGCACTGAAGTAATCAAAATATGTAATACATTTATAAATAACTAAATAGCAGAATGATAATTTGAAAATAGCTGCTAAAGTCTTTTAAAACAACAGTCTGCCTACTGGAAATAAAAAATGGTACAACTGAATAGTTTTCTTTGCAATATTTTAAGTCCATTCTACATGTTAGATCTCCAGTTCTGATGTTCTGTCTTATCTGTTTCTAAAGGTTGCGAATACCACGGTTACGCTAGCGACCTGACTCGGACGTGGCCAATTAGTGGGAAGTTTACCTGTCCTCAGCGAGATCTGTACGAAGCAGTTTTGATAATTCAGAAAGAGCTAATTGAGTTATGTTGTGAAATGTCTAACCTTGATCAGTTGTTTCACACCATGTGCCAACTGATGGGAACAAAACTTCAAGAACTGGGTCTTGTTTCAGGAAAACTGGGGAAAATTGAACTTGCAAAGGTGAGGAGAATATTTGTGTAGATTAAAATAAAACAATTGTGTTATTACAAAATAGTAAATAGACATCAGGGTGATGTTAAGTAGAGGTAAGGAAGGTAATAAATGTATAAAGGTGGAATGTGATAGTAAAACAAAATGTATAAAGTAAGAGATATAGCCTGGCTAATTATATTTGCTGAGGATAATATATTCTACATCATATAGCTTGAAATATCTTTCTGTGGTATCGCTGGTTAATGGTAGTGTGACCGTTAAGCACCAACAGTTTAAGTAGTGTGATAGGTGCAAGGAGTGGGTTTTATTTGTGAAATCAAGGCTGACATGCATATTTAAAGAAAGAAGAGAAGGATAACTGTGAGAGGTAGCAGCAGAAAGTTATTCTTACGTGTTTGAAGGGTACGAGAGTAAGTCACTGGAATGTTTGAAGTCAGTCACTGGAATGTTTGAAGGGTAGTCAGTCACTGGAATGTTTGAAGGGTAAGTCAGTCACTGGAATGTTTGAAGGGTCAGTCACTGGAATGTTTGAAGGGTACAGTCAGTCACTGGAATGTTTGAAGGGTTCAGTCACTGGAATGTTTGAAGGGTTGAGTCAGTCACTGGAATGTTTGAAGGGTTCGAGAGTCAGTCACTGGAATGTTTGAAGGGTTCGAGAGTCAGTCACTGGAATGTTTGAAGGGTACGAGAGTCAGTCACTGGAATGTTTGAAGGGTTCGAGAGTCAGTCACTGGAAGCAGTAATAACAGAGCTGGTTGTGGCATGTTTAATTATAAAACCAGGCTCTGGTATAAAGAACAGATTTCAGCCATACAGGGACATAAATAATTAATATTAAAAGATGAAAGGTGTGGCTTCTGTTGAAGTTATCAATATTAAAACTAATAGCAGAGTGATGTCGAGAAAACCCACTTGTAGAAAAATATATATGCAAAAACGGCTCGTTTGGGTTGAGAAAATATTTTACATAGAAGAGCAAACAACGTTTTGACCTTCTTCGGTCATCGTCAGGTTCACAAAGAAAGAGGTAACTGACCGGAAGCTGACCACATGTTTGGAAGGTTTTGTGTAACTGAGTGTCGGAATGTAGAGGGCGGTGTTAGATGTTTGAATATATAATTTTATTTATTTTATTATATTAATATAGGTATAAAGGCATTCCTTTATATTGGGTTTAAGTTGTATAAGTAAGGCTTCTTTAATTTTGCATTTGTTTATGTTTGTTTCTTTATTTAGTATTTGAGTGTTTGCTAAGGTAATGTTGTGTTTATTTGATTTTCAGTGTTCGAAAACGTGTGAAGGTGACTTTTTGTGTTCTTTGAATCTGGTTTCCATTTTCTACTTGTTTCTCAGTATAGAAGTCGTGACAGTTATCATATTTTATGTAATATTGGTGTGGTGTTTGTCAGTGTAGTTTTACATAGTATAGACTTTAGTTTTGTGCTCTGGTTTTTGAATAAATTTGGTATTAACTGGAATGTCATATTTTGTTACTAGTTTTTTGCCAAATGTTGGTTATTTGTCTGCTAATGTCAGAATATATGGTATATATATGCAGCAGTATATGGTTTCATGATTTTTTGATTCGTGAGATATTTTTGCTTTCTGTCTAGGTGCGTGAGTATATTGTTTTATGTTGTCTAATTCATCGTTAATTTTATCTGGTGAGCATAGTTTTGTGGCTGTGTTTATTAATAGCAATAAAGTTGAATCCATCTGGGTTTCTATTAGTGGATATAAAATGGGAATTTATTACAGGTCACCAGATGGTGATGATGAAATTCAGATTTCAGGTGATTTTAAACATGTTGATTGAGAAGTGCTGGAGTCAAACCATGAGAATGAAAGGTTTTTGGAAACTGTTTAAGATGACTTTCTTCAGATGACCTTCTTCACCAACTGGTCAAGGACCAGAAAGATTACTAGTTTATATTTGTTATTAAATTATAACATATAGAAGGTTGATGGAAAATATGAAACTAGAATTATTTGGAGATACTGGTCAAATATGGATTTGTTTTTATTCAAGATAAACACGCTCCTTACAAAGGGTAGCTGCAAGTGAAAAAAACAGGTTTGATCACACAGGATTAAAGAAAACAGTCATTAATTTGAGAAGTTAAATTAATTTAATGATAGATCAAGAAGTTGGTAAAATTGAAAATAATTACTTGAAGAAACAATTAGCTAAAAGATGTCATCAAATATATTAAGGGTAAGCAGAAACTATGAACTTTGACACTGGAATGCTAATATCTGATGATTATGGGATGAATAGTTTGTTAAATTTAAGTCTGTATTTTTTACTGATGAAGATTTAGACAATATTCCACAACCTGAACAGCTGTCTTAACTCATTAAGAACAAATTGGGTAGTTTAAAACATGATGAAGCACTTCAGCCAGATAATATTTACCCAAGGGTTTTGAAAGAGGTTAATGATTAGATATGCAATATTATTTCTTGAATGGTGAGTAGGTGTCAGTTTGCAACTGTAACTTATCTTTTCAGTGGAGGTCATAAAAATTATCCATATATATCCATTACTCTCACATCAGTTGTGGGAAAAGTTGATAAAAGATGCTTTGCAAAGTTTGAAATGTTGTTGGATAGTCAACATAGTTTTACTAATAGAAAATCTAACAAATATTTTGAGATTCTTTGAAGTAGATCATGTTAGTCACTACCTAATAGTTGGTATCTGTGTAGTCATGTCTGTTAACTTGTTATGTTCATCACCATCTCAGAATATACATACACGTATTTAAATGTTTCAGGCAGCCTACAGTTTCTGTCCGCATCATGTTAGCCATTACCTTGGAATGGATGTACACGACACTAGAATTATTTCAAGAACAATGAAACTCAAACCTGGTATGGTTATCACTGTTGAACCAGGTAAGTAAATGGAGTGCTATAACCACATTTTCTTAGAGAATACTAGAAATAATTCATAACTGAATCATTTTTACCTAGTGTAGGTATCTTTTTCCATAGGTACGTTTCCTCTGTAGTATAAAACAATGAAGGTTCACTGGTATATTATTTCCAAAATCATAAACAGACTTCTTTGGAACATTGTTAATAACTAGTTTTTATTTGTGTATATTTTCTTTGGTTAGTTGAGACTCACATAAACTAGGTCTAACACACAGTTTTTATCATGCACACAGTCATTTAACTAAGCCTAACTTATCTTGTTGCTTAGGTACACTTCCTATCATACATTTTACTTAAGTTGTAGTATAAAACAAGCTTTGTAATAATAAACTAGTTAACTACTAATGAAAGGTCCTAATTCATATCAAATATCACTTGTTGTAATTGTTAAATAACTTTATTAGTACTTTGTAAGTTACTTTTTTCTTTCTTACTTATTAGGAATTTATATAACACCAGAGAATCGTCAAGTGCCAGCTCAGTATCGAGGAATGGGTATCAGGATTGAAGATGACGTTTTGATTACTGATGTAGGACCTGAAGTACTGACGTCACGTTGTCCCAAGACTGTTACTGACATCGAGAGGATTTTTGGAGTTAAAAAACTCTAATGTTTATATATTGTTTATCTGAGGTTTTAGAAGAGGTTTGTAAATTTATTAATACTCAGCTTTACGTACAAAAATAAATGTCTGTACAGTGTGAAGATTTCATAGTTGTTCATTTGTAACATGTTAAAATAATATTTCAAACACTAATAAAGAATTTATTTTACAGTTTGAACACATTGAAATGTTTTAGGGGAAAGCTGAATACTGTAGTGTTTATACTGCAAGTAAATTAGTGTGTTGCTTTGGTTGAAAAATATTTTCACACAGTCTTATTATCATAAGTAACTGATTTATTTGTAGATTCCCAGCAAGTAGCTGTTCTAACTCCTGCTGTTATTATTGAGTATGTTAGTGTCAATAAACATGTATTACATTCAGTATAACTGTATTACAGCTGCAGTGAGGTATTGGTACTACTAATAATTAGAAACATGTACATATAAAAATGAATTTATCTGGGAGAGTTGGCTAAGAAACATTTATATGTGGTAAAATGTTCAACTAATTTAGCACATTTTTCCCATGGTAAAACTTTAGGAGAAATAGTGTTTTACTTTGTTCTCAGAAGGCTTTGTTTACGGTGTTCCTGGGAAATGTTTCAGATTTTCTTTGAATAGTAAAAGTTTTTATAAATGAGAAAAATCACGGGACATTAATAGTTTATTCAACTACATAATTACATTTACTGTGATTTGAAAAACCTTAAATAAACTTGGCTGATGGTAAGTGATTGACTAGTCTGAACAACACACTCCAGTGAAGTGATATGTGTATATTACCTATCTAGTAATATACAACAAACAGATCAAATGTTTGTTATTATGACACCCACACTCAGAATTTCAAATCATCAATAGTTCCTAAAAACAACAATCACCTCAAATATAAGTTTATAAGAATTAATTTGTTTGTAATATTCATTAAATTAAAAACATTTATCAATTAGTTGAGTGTAGGTGTTATATCTAGTTGGATAAATATGAGAAGATAATGAATGGCTTAGGTATGTGAAACAATATTTATCTTGTGTAATAAGTAGTAATTGTTAGGTTTATTAACACTCCTTTAACTAAATATATCATGATTCATATGTCTCAAGCTATATTATACTTTCATATGACAAAAGTTGTGTAATACTCTTTACTGTTGAATTCATGTAATGAGAAACGTGTGTTTTAACACTCAACCTTTATATCTATGTTTAATATCTAAAATCATTGTGCCTCAAATCATGAAAGAATAAGTTAATCAAATATAATATTTTAGTGCCACTAACTGCTCAGACAAAAACAAACAAACTAGAGACCAGAACGTAATACTAGCTTGAATTATCACAGTTAAATATTTCACAAAACACAAGCTAGAGGCCCAAATGTAATACTAGCTTGAATTATCACAGTGAAATTAACTATTTTTCAGAAAAAATGCAGCTCCACACTGCAGCCAATGGTCAGTATTTCCACCACTAGGAATGTCCAGGGATGTGACAATACGATCTCTTTCTGACGTGAAGTACAGTGGAAGGGAAATAACTTCTGATTCTTTGTATGGAGGTTTTAGATCCTGTCACAAAAAAAGTTGGCTGAGTTCCTTTCAAATATTATAATAAAATTATGTGTATCATAAAGTCCATCATAAAAGTGACCAAATAAATATCCTTGAAATGTGTCAAAAGAGTAAAAAAAGAATCATTTATATTTCTTTAAAATATCATATTTAAAGAATTTAAAATTTATTTGGTTTCATTAAAAAATATGTATTCCATTTTATATGTTTAACATTAATTTCTGATTATTAATTATATTCCAAAAACATCATATATAACACTATGAGAATACATTGCCTTAACCTTTGGAATCCAAGCCATTGGACAAAGGAAAACTTAATTCCATAAGAGTGAACATTCTAACCTGTAGACTCCAGGCCCATATACAAAGAAAAATTTAATACCATGAAAATCAACTTTCTTAATTATAATCCAGACCAGAGTCATGAAGAAATTTAATACTACACGAATGAACTGTCCTAACCTTTGGAATCCAGGCCAGGGTACATGGAGAAATTTAATACTACACGAATGAACTGTCCTAACCTTTGGAATCCAGGCCAGGGTACATGGAGAAATTTAATACTACACGAATGAACTGTCCTAACCTTTGGAATCCAGGCCAGGGTACATGGAGAAATTTAATACAATATGAATGAACTGTCCTAACCTTTGGAATCCAGGCCAGGGTACATGGAGAAATTTAATACTATACGAATGAACTGTCCTAACCTTTGGAATCCAGGCCAGGGTACATGGAGAAATTTAATACTATATGAATGAACTGTCCTAACCTTTGGAATCCAGGCCAGGGTACATGGAGAAATTTAATACTATACGAATGAACTGTCCTAACCTTTGGAATCCAGGCCAGGGTACATGGAGAAATTTAATACTATATGAATGAACTGTCCTAACCTTTGGAATCCAGGCCAGGGTACATGGAGAAATTTAATACTATCTGAATGAACTGTCCTAACCTTTGGAATCCAGGCCAGGGTACATGGAGAAATTTAATACTATATGAATGAACTGTCCTAACCTTTGGAATCCAGGCCAGGGTACATGGAGAAATTTAATACTACACGAATGAACTGTCCTAACCTTTGGAATCCAGGCCAGGGTACATGGAGAAATTTAATACTATATGAATGAACTGTCCTAACCTTTGGAATCCAGGCCAGGGTACATGGAGAAATTTAATACTACACTGAATGAACTGTCCTAACCTTTGGAATCCAGGCCAGGGTACATGGAGAAATTTAATACTACACGAATGAACTGTCCTAACCTTTGGAATCCAGGCCAGGGTACATGGAGAAATTTAATACTATATGAATGAACTGTCCTAACCTTTGGAATCCAGGCCAGGGTACATGGAGAAATTTAATACTATATGAATGAACTGTCCTAACCTTTGGATCCAGGCCAGGGTACATGGAGAAATTTAATACTATATGAATGAACTGTCCTAACCTTTGGAATCCAGGCCAGGGTACATGGAGAAATTTAATACTATATGAATGAACTGTCCTAACCTTTGGAATCCAGGCCAGGGTACATGGAGAAATTTAATACTATATGAATGAACTGTCCTAACCTTTGGATCCAGGCCAGGGTACATGGAGAAATTTAATACTATACGAATGAACTGTCCTAACCTTTGGAATCCAGACCAGAGTCATGAAGAAATTTAATACTACACGAATGAACTGTCCTAACCTTTGGATCCAGGCCAGGGTACATGGAGAAATTTAATACTATACGAATGAACTGTCCTAACCTTTGGATCCAGGCCAGGGTACATGGAGAAATTTAATACTACACGAATGAACTGTCCTAACCTTTGGAATCCAGGCCAGGGTACATGGAGAAATTTAATACTATATGAATGAACTGTCCTAACCTTTGGAATCCAGGCCAGGGTACATGGAGAAATTTAATACTATATGAATGAACTGTCCTAACCTTTGGAATCCAGGCCAGGGTACATGGAGAAATTTAATACTACACGAATGAACTGTCCTAACCTTTGGAATCCAGGCCAGGGTACATGGAGAAATTTAATACTATATGAATGAACTGTCCTAACCTTTGGATCCAGGCCAGGGTACATGGAGAAATTTAATACTATACGAATGAACTGTCCTAACCTTTGGAATCCAGGCCAGGGTACATGGAGAAATTTAATACTATACGAATGAACTGTCCTAACCTTTGGAATCCAGGCCAGGGTACATGGAGAAATTTAATACTATACGAATGTACTGTCCTAACCTTTGGAATCCAGGCCAGAGTACATGGAGAAATTTAATACTATATGAATGAACTGTCCTAACCTTTGGAATCCAGGCCAGAGTACATGGAGAAATTTAATACTATACGAATGAACTCTCCTAACCTTTGGAATCCAGGCCAGGGTACATGGAGAAACTGAATATGTACTTGGGGAATCATGAACACAATCAATAAGATGGTCTCCATCAAAGATGCAGCCCTCCAGCTGTAGTCCACTGATTTTCACCACAAGTTTGGCTCCTGATATTCCACTTTTCCATGTGGTTACAAGTTTCAAGTTGTCCATTGGCTGTTGTAGTATTCTAAAAATGTTATGAAGATTTAGTATTCTAAAGATGGTATTATGATGAAGATTTAGTATTCTAAAGATGGTATCACAAAGATTAGTATTCTAAAGACAGTATCAAGAAGCTTTAGTATTCTAAAGATGGTATCAAGAAGAAGATTTAGTATTCTAAAGATGTTATCAAAAAGATTTAGTATTCTAAAGATGTTATCAAGAAGATTTAGTATTCTAAAGACGGTATCACAAAGATTAGTATTGTAAAGACGGTATCAAGAAGATTTAGTATTCTAAAGACGGTATCAAGAAGATTTAGTATTCTAAAGATGGTATCAAGAAGATTTAGTATTTTAAAGATGGTATCAAGAAGAATATTCAGTATTCTAAAGATGTTATCACAAAGATTAGTATTCTAAAGACGGTATCAAGAAGATTTAGTATTCTAAAGATGGTATCAAGAAGATTTAGTATTCTAAAGATGTTATCAAGAAGATTTAGTATTTTAAAGATGGTATCAAGAAGAAGATTTAGTATTCTAAAGATGTTATCACAAAGATTAGTATTCTAAAGACGGTATCAAGAAGATTTAGTATTCTAAAGATGGTATCAAGAAGATTTAGTATTCTAAAGATGGTATCAAGAAGATTTAGTATTCTAAAGATGGTATCAAGAACATTTAGTATTCTAAAGATGGTATCAAGAAGATTTAGTATTTTAAAGATGGTATCATGAAGATTTAGTATTCTAAAGATGGTATCAAGAACATTTAGTATTCTAAAGATGGTATCAAGAAGATTTAGTATTTTAAAGATGGTATCATGAAGAAGATTTAGTATTCTAAAGATGTTATCAAGAAGAATATTTAGTATTCTAAAGATGTTATCACAAAGATTAGTATTCTAAAGACGGTATCAAGAAGATTTAGTATTCTAAAGATGTTATCACAAAGATTAGTATTCTAAAGACGGTATCAAGAAGATTTAGTATTCTAAAGATGGTATCAAGAAGATTTAGTATTCTAAAGATGTTATCAAGAAGATTTAGTATTTTAAAGATGGTATCAAGAAGAAGATTTAGTATTCTAAAGATGTTATCACAAAGATTAGTATTCTAAAGACGGTATCAAGAAGATTTAGTATTCTAAAGATGGTATCAAGAAGATTTAGTATTCTAAAGATGGTATCAAGAAGATTTAGTATTCTAAAGATGGTATCAAGAACATTTAGTATTCTAAAGATGTTATCAAGAAGATTTAGTATTCTAAAGACGGTATCACAAAGATTAGTATTGTAAAGACGGTATCAAGAAGATTTAGTATTCTAAAGACGGTATCAAGAAGATTTAGTATTCTAAAGATGGTATCAAGAAGATTTAGTATTTTAAAGATGGTATCAAGAAGAATATTTAGTATTCTAAAGATGTTATCACAAAGATTAGTATTCTAAAGACGGTATCAAGAAGATTTAGTATTCTAAAGATGTTATCACAAAGATTAGTATTCTAAAGACGGTATCAAGAAGATTTAGTATTCTAAAGATGGTATCAAGAAGATTTAGTATTCTAAAGATGGTATCAAGAAGATTTAGTATTCTAAAGATGGTATCAAGAACATTTAGTATTCTAAAGATGGTATCAAGAAGATTTAGTATTCTAAAGATGGTATCAAGAAGATTTAGTATTCTAAAGATGGTATCAAGAACATTTAGTATTCTAAAGATGGTATCAAGAAGATTTAGTATTTTAAAGATGGTATCATGAAGAAGATTTAGTATTCTAAAGATGTTATCATGAAGAATGAAGAAGATTTAGTATTTAGTCATGTCTTGACTATATATTATGACTAAAGTTTATAATTCACAGACTAATCATACATATAAACTGGTCTCGAATATACTTTTACAGTTAATACTGAAGTGTCAGATACACACACAATAGAGAAGTTTTATTGTTGTCACACACTCTCTGTACTGAACATATAATCATAGTATTATATAATATACATAATGTATGACCATAACATAATATACATAATGTACAATCATAACATAATGTATATATATAACAATCATAACATAATGTATATATATAACAATCATAACATAATGTATATATATAACAATCATAACATAATATATATATATACAATCATAACATAATATATATATATATATAACAATCATAACATAATATATATATATATATAACAATCATAACATCATATATATATATATAACAATCATAACAACATATATATATATATATATAACATTATAATCATAACATCATAACATTATATATATATATATAACAATCATAACATAATATATATATATATAACAATCATAACATAATATATATATATAACAATCATAACATTATATATATATATATAACAATCATAACATAATATATATATATATATAACAATCATATATATATATACATATAACATGGCATATAACATAAATATATATAACAATCATATAACATATATATATATATAACAATCATAACATTATATATATATATAACAATCATAAATATTATATATATATATATAACAATCATAACATTATATATATATATATAACAATCATAACATTATATATATATATATATATAACAATCATAACATTATATATATATATATATATAACAATCATAACATTATATATATATATATATAACAATCATAACATTATATATATATATATAACAATCATAACATTATATATATATATAACAATCATAACATTATATATATATATATAACAATCATAACATTATATATATATATATAACAATCATAACATTATATATATATATATAATAATAACATCATAACATATATATATATATAACAATCATAACATTATATATATATATATATAAATACTTCTTATTAAGACCACATTACAATAAAATTATTTACTTTTTACTATTCCTAAAACTTTGTCTTGATGTCACTACTAATACATCAATCTTTGTACATACTGAATGGTTAATCACAGAGAAAACACATTAGTACAAACAGGACTTACTCTAGTGTAACAGTGATGTGTCTCTAGAATTACAACTCTAATATCTGGGATTCATTTTTCATAGTAGACAAACAAAGCCCAATGTGACTTTAATATTATAGTAAAACCATTGACAGAAATATTTCAAAGATAGGAGCAAGAACAGAAGAAAACTGTACAATGTTCAGAACATTGTTGTTGTTTAATTTATATATATTTTTGATGTCAATATTATATATTCATATATGATTTTATTTGTTGAATAAACTCACTAGAACTGAATATCTCCCCTTTAATATTTCTTAGTGTAATAAAGACAGAGGGCACTCGGTGGTAAACATCCCTGCAGCTACTGAGTAAACTGGAACATCCTTTTGAGCTGCATGAACTAACTGCATTGAAACTCAATTTTCCTAACAGTGCATTGTAGTGGGTCTGTCTCCTTTGCTTAAAAACAAATATCATGCCATTTGCTTTGTTGAAATAACACATGGTATAAGAAAATACCATTGTAGACAGCCGTCATCTTACATACAAGCTATAATAAAAGGCAGTGGCTTCACTGCACTTTTTTTTATCTATTTAGGAAATTTATTGTTGAAATGTATCAAGGGGCAACTACTACAGGGTGTTCTGAAAGTCACTGTGCACTTATATATTTATTAACAGACATGTTTCAATATAGAATACAGGAGTTAAATATGAATGACAATTATAAACAGTGTTGAAAGAGACCCCCGTTTACATCAATACAGGCCTGGATCCTTCTTATTTTGTTCCTAAACACTGCTATCAGTTGCTGGCTTGAAATAGACTGAATAAAATATGATTACAAAATTGCACAGTGACTTTCTGAACATCCTGTAATATATGATAAGACAAAATATTAGACTGAACAACTGTATGAAGCAGGAAGTACCTTTCATACGTCTGATCTGGTTTCATGTAATTGGTTGTCCATCCAACAGGGACACTTCAGGTCCAGTTTTATATACTGGTTATTATATATACTAGCAAATGCCCATTGAATTATTTCAATGGATATACAATGGTATTGTTCAGTGGGCCATTAACAACTGTATCATTCAATGTTATTTCAATAAGAAAAAAATCCATTGTATTTGTTGTTATAAGCAAAAGAGACTGACTGGAATACACTGTTGACAAATCTGTTTGGATTCATCCAGAACAATTAAAAATTCAATTCCTTAACTAGCTATAAGAATATTTTCTGTTGGATGTTACTGTTTCTTGTCAATTTACTGGGTACAAGAAAAGACCACTAATAAAGTAGTGCTTCCTGACAGTTCTTATTTCTACAAGAAGTGTTAAAAAGGAGTTCTTTTATTAAATCAATTTATTTGACTTGGTATAATAAAATGTAATACATGTATATAATAACAACATGAAAAATGTATAAACTGAATAACAACAAATATATGTTCCAGTTTTAATGGACTTGTTTACCTACTTTCTTGTATTTAAAAAATATTTCTTTACGTCAGAAGTTGGAATAAATCCCATTTTCCCCTGAAATTCCCTCAGAAAAAAACAAGGTTTTTAATAAGTTTTTCTCAGCTAAACTGTTCAGCCAAAAACAAAGATTGATGAACAAAGAAGTCTCAATAAATTTTAGGATGAATAATATTCCTGTAATGCATTCTTAAAAGTAAGCACTTTTATATAAAATTTTGTTTTCTATGAATAACTGTTCAGCAGACAGCGTGTGACAGATGAACATATATATAAATTTTCATACAGTTTGTTTTACACTGATCTTTAACTTTATGACACATTTACTACAGTTTGTTTGATTTTGATAAATTTTCCTGCATGCTCTACAGAATCTGTTGTATTAAGTTTGATATAAATCCTGCACTGTGGTGACAGTCCTGTAGAAAAGGTTTATGTTTGTAAGTACCGTGCAGATTGCTGACGAAGGGCATTTAAGAACGTGTCTGGGTGGAAAAGTTCTGACAGATCTAGAGTGTCTTGCAGAAGTGAGTCCGACTCAGTTTTCTGAAGCCACTTTTGGATGGCCAGTGCTCGACTCATGACACTACGTAAGTATTGTAGAGGATCATCCGATCCTTCCCACTTTTTCTGCCACTGAGTTGGAGTCTGTAAAAAAAAAAATTAACAAAGCAGAATTTTTGTTAAATTCTAAATAACTAATTATTTATTTTAAAACAGAATGTTAAATATGTCCAATGTAATAGAACATTAAAAACTTATCAGATATGTAGAAAATATTTGGTTTCTTATACTAATATGTGGATATACTTAATAATATTTCTATAGTTTAGTAACATTACACTATTATAAAAATTAAAGAAGTACAGTTATCTGTTTTAATAAAAAGTGACCAGTTATACATTTATTAGCTTATTTCAACTCACAAATACTTAATAAACTATTGTAAGATAACTAAAACTTTGTTTAACGAACATAAATATTTACTTTCTGTTACAGTAGAGATTAGCAATTTATTCTATCGTTTATATGCTATTATAATGGCTTTAATGGTCTTGTTTTGAAAATAATGACTTTATTGTTTGTCTTGGAATAGTCAAAGTGAAAAGCACTGATCATAATGAAACTATTTATAACTACAAAGTTGAAATACAAACTTAATATCACCTTACTTCTCCTAAACAATCACTTACTTCATAATTGTATCTACACGTCCTGTTTTTATAAACTTACTGAAACACAAACTCAGTTCTACAAAGTTGAACTACAAACTTAATATCACCTTACTTCTCCTAAACAATCACTTACTTCATAATTGTATCTATACGTCCTGTTTTTATAAACTTACTGAAACACAAACTCAGTTCTACAAAGTTCACCTACAAACTTAATATCACCTTACTTCTCCTAAACAATCACTTACTTCATAATTGTATCTATACGTCCTGTTTTTATAAACTTACTGAAACACAAACTCAGTTCTACAAAGTTCACCTACAAACTTAATATCACCTTACTTCTCCTAAACAATCACTTACTTCATAATTGTATCTACACGTCCTGTTTTTATAAACTTACTGAAACACAAACTCAGTTCTACAAAGTTGAAATACAAACTTAATATCACCTTACTTCTCCTAAACAATCACTTACTTCATAATTGTATCTATACGTCCTGTTTTTATAAACTTACTGAAACACAAACTCAGTTCTACAAAGTTCACCTACAAACTTAATATCACCTTACTTCTCCTAAACAATCACTTACTTCATAATTGTATCTATACGTCCTGTTTTTATAAACTTACTGAAACACAAACTCAGTTCTACAAAGTTGAAATACAAACTTAATATCACCTTCCGTCTCCTAAACAATCACTTACTTCATAATTGTATCGACACGTCCTGTTTTTATAAACTTACTGAAACACAAACTCAGTTCTACAAAGTTCACCTACAAACTTAATATCACCTTACTTCTCCTAAACAATCACTTACCTCATAATTGTATCTACACGTCCTGTTTTTATAAACTTACTGAAACACAAACTCAGTTCTACAAAGTTGAAATACAAACTTAATATCACCTTACTTCTCCTAAACAAACACTTACTTCATAATTGTATCTATACGTCCTGTTTTTATAAACTTACTGAAACACAAACTCAGTTCTACAAAGTTCACCTACAAACTTAATATCACCTTACTTCTCCTAAACAATCACTTACTTCATAATTGTATCTATACGTCCTGTTTTTATAAACTTACTGAAACACAAACTCAGTTCTACAAAGTTGAAATACAAACTTAATATCACCTTCCGTCTCCTAAACAATCACTTACTTCATAATTGTATCGACCGTCCTGTTTTATAAAACTTACTGAAACACAAACTCAGTTCTACAAAGTTCACCTACAAACTTAATATTACCTTACTTCTCCTAAACAATCACTTACTTCATAATTGTATCTACACGACCTGTTTTTATAAACTTACTGAAACACAAACTCAGTTCTACAAAGTTCACCTACAAACTTAATATTACCTTACTTCTCCTAAACAATCACTTACTTCATAATTGTATCTACACGTCCTGTTTTTATAAACTTACTGAAACACAAACTCAGTTCTACAAAGTTCACCTACAAACTTAATATGACCTTACTTCTCCTAAACAATCACTTACTTCATAATTGTATATACACGTCCTGTTTTTATAAACTTACTGACACACAAACTCAGTTCTACAAAGTTCACCTACAAACTTAATAATACCTTACTTCTCCTAAACAATCACTTACTTCATAATTGTATCTATACGTCCTGTTTTTATAAACTTACTGAAACACAAACTCAGTTCTACAAAGTTGAAATACAAACTTAATATCACCTTCCGTCTCCTAAACAATCACTTACTTCATAATTGTATCTACATCGTCCTGTTTTATAAACTTACTGAAACACAAACTCAGTTCTACAAAGTTCACCTACAAACTTAATATTACCTTACTTCTCCTAAACAATCACTTACTTCATAATTGTATCTACACGGCCTGTTTTTATAAACTTACTGAAACACAAACTCAGTTCTACAAAGTTCACCTACAAACTTAATATCACCTTACTTCTCCTAAACAATCACTTACCTCATAATTGTATATAAACTTACTGAAACACAAACTCAGTTCTACAAAGTTCACCTACAAACTTAATATCACCTTACTTCTCCTAAACAATCACTTACTTCATAATTGTATCTACGGCCTGTTTTATAAACTTACTGAAACACAAACTCAGTTCTACAAAGTTCACCTACAAACTTAATATTACCTTACTTCTCCTAAACAATCACTTACTTCATAATTGTATCTACACGGCCTGTTTTTATAAACTTACTGAAACACAAACTCAGTTCTACAAAGTTCACCTACAAACTTAATATCACCTTACTTCTCCTAAACAATCACTTACTTCATAATTGTATCTACACATCCTGTTTTTATAAACTTACTGAAACACAAACTCAGTTCTATAAAGTTCACCTACAAACTTAATATCACCTTACTTCTCCTAAACAATCACTTACTTCATAATTGTATCTACACATCCTGTTTTTTTAAACTTACTGAAACACAAACTCAGTTCTATAAAGTTCACCTACAAACTTAATATCACCTTACTTCTCCTAAACAATCACTTACTTCATAATTGTATCTACACATCCTGTTTTTATAAACTTACTGAAACACAAACTCAGTTCTACAAAGTTCACCTACAAACTTAATATCACCTTACTTCTCCTAAACAATCACTTACCTCATAATTGTATCTATACGTCCTGTTTTTATAAACTTACTGACACACAAACTCAGTTCTACAAAGTTCACCTACAAACTTAATATCACCTTACTTCTCCTAAACAATCACTTACCACATAATTGTATCTACACGTCCTGTTTTTATAAACTTACTGAAACACAAACTCAGTTCTATAAAGTTCACCTACAAACTTAATATCACCTTACTTCTCCTAAACAATCACTTACCACATAATTGTATCTACACGTCCTGTTTTTATAAACTTACTGAAACACAAACTCAGTTCTACAAAGTTGAAATACAAACTTAATATCACCTTACTTCTCCTAAACAATCACTTACTTCATAATTGTATCTATACGTCCTGTTTTATAAACTTACTGAAACACAAACTCAGTTCTACAAAGTTCACCTACAAACTTAATATCACCTTACTTCTCCTAAACAATCACTTACTTCATAATTGTATCTACACGTCCTGTTTTATAAACTTACTGAAACACAAACTCAGTTCTACAAAGTTCACCTACAAACTTAATATCACCTTACTTCTCCTAAACAATCACTTACTTCATAATTGTATCTACACGTCCTGTTTTTATAAACTTACTGAAACACAAACTCAGTTCTACAAAGTTCACCTACAAACTTAATATCACCTTACTTCTCCTAAACAATCACTTACTTCATAATTGTATCTACACGTCCTGTTTTATAAACTTACTGAAACACAAACTCAGTTCTACAAAGTTCACCTACAAACTTAATATCACCTTACTTCTCCTAAACAATCACTTACTTCATAATTGTATCTACACGCCTGTTTTATAAACTTACTGAAACACAAACTCAGTTCTACAAAGTTCACCTACAAACTTAATATCACCTTACTTCTCCTAAACAATCACTTACCTCATAATTGTATATAAACTTACTGAAACACAAACTCAGTTCTACAAAGTTCACCTACAAACTTAATATCACCTTACTTCTCCTAAACAATCACTTACCTCATAATTGTATCTACACGGCCTGTTTTTATAAACTTACTGAAACACAAACTCAGTTCTACAAAGTTCACCTACAAACTTAATATCACCTTACTTCTCCTAAACAATCACTTACTTCATAATTGTATCTACACGGCCTGTTTTTATAAACTTATTGAAACACAAACTCAGTTCTACAAAGTTCACCTACAAACTTAATATCACCTTACTTCTCCTAAACAATCACTTACTTCATAATTGTATCTACACATCCTGTTTTTATAAACTTACTGAAACACAAACTCAGTTCTATAAAGTTCACCTACAAACTTAATATCACCTTACTTCTCCTAAACAATCACTTACTTCATAATTGTATCTATACGTCCTGTTTTTATAAACTTACTGAAACACAAACTCAGTTCTATAAAGTTCACCTACAAACTTAATATCACCTTACTTCTCCTAAACAATCACTTACCTCATAATTGTATCTATACGTCCTGTTTTTATAAACTTACTGAAACACAAACTCAGTTCTATAAAGTTCACCTACAAACTTAATATCACCTTACTTCTCCTAAACAATCACTTACCTCATAATTGTATCTACACATCCTGTTTTTATAAACTTACTGAAACACAAACTCAGTTCTACAAAGTTCACCTACAAACTTAATATCACCTTACTTCTCCTAAACAATCACTTACCTCATAATTGTATCTATACGTCCTGTTTTTATAAACTTACTGACACACAAACTCAGTTCTACAAAGTTCACCTACAAACTTAATATCACCTTACTTCTCCTAAACAATCACTTACCACATAATTGTATCTACACGTCCTGTTTTTATAAACTTACTGAAACACAAACTCAGTTCTATAAAGTTCACCTACAAACTTAATATCACCTTACTTCTCCTAAACAATCACTTACCACATAATTGTATCTACACGTCCTGTTTTTATAAACTTACTGAAACACAAACTCAGTTCTACAAAGTTGAAATACAAACTTAATATCACCTTACTTCTCCTAAACAATCACTTACTTCATAATTGTATCTATACGTCCTGTTTTTATAAACTTACTGAAACACAAACTCAGTTCTACAAAGTTCACCTACAAACTTAATATCACCTTACTTCTCCTAAACAATCACTTACTTCATAATTGTATCTACACGTCCTGTTTTATAAACTTACTGAAACACAAACTCAGTTCTACAAAGTTCACCTACAAACTTAATATCACCTTACTTCTCCTAAACAATCACTTACTTCATAATTGTATCTACACGTCCTGTTTTATAAACTTACTGAAACACAAACTCAGTTCTACAAAGTTCACCTACAAACTTAATATCACCTTACTTCTCCTAAACAATCACTTACTTCATAATTGTATCTACACGTCCTGTTTTATAAACTTACTGAAACACAAACTCAGTTCTACAAAGTTCACCTACAAACTTAATATCACCTTACTTCTCCTAAACAATCACTTACTTCATAATTGTATCTACACGCCTGTTTTATAAACTTACTGAAACACAAACTCAGTTCTACAAAGTTCACCTACAAACTTAATATCACCTTACTTCTCCTAAACAATCACTTACCTCATAATTGTATATAAACTTACTGAAACACAAACTCAGTTCTACAAAGTTCACCTACAAACTTAATATCACCTTACTTCTCCTAAACAATCACTTACTTCATAATTGTATCTACACGGCCTGTTTTATAAACTTACTGAAACACAAACTCAGTTCTACAAAGTTCACCTACAAACTTAATATTACCTTACTTCTCCTAAACAATCACTTACTTCATAATTGTATCTACACGGCCTGTTTTTATAAACTTATTGAAACACAAACTCAGTTCTACAAAGTTCACCTACAAACTTAATATCACCTTACTTCTCCTAAACAATCACTTACTTCATAATTGTATCTACACATCCTGTTTTATAAACTTACTGAAACACAAACTCAGTTCTATAAAGTTCACCTACAAACTTAATATCACCTTACTTCTCCTAAACAATCACTTACTTCATAATTGTATCTACACATCCTGTTTTTTTAAACTTACTGAAACACAAACTCAGTTCTATAAAGTTCACCTACAAACTTAATATCACCTTACTTCTCCTAAACAATCACTTACTTCATAATTGTATCTACACATCCTGTTTTATAAACTTACTGAAACACAAACTCAGTTCTACAAAGTTCACCTACAAACTTAATATCACCTTACTTCTCCTAAACAATCACTTACCTCATAATTGTATCTATACGTCCTGTTTTATAAACTTACTGACACACAAACTCAGTTCTACAAAGTTCACCTACAAACTTAATATCACCTTACTTCTCCTAAACAATCACTTACCACATAATTGTATCTACATCGTCCTGTTTTATAAACTTACTGAAACACAAACTCAGTTCTATAAAGTTCACCTACAAACTTAATATCACCTTACTTCTCCTAAACAATCACTTACCACATAATTGTATCTACACGTCCTGTTTTATAAACTTACTGAAACACAAACTCAGTTCTACAAAGTTGAAATACAAACTTAATATCACCTTACTTCTCCTAAACAATCACTTACTTCATAATTGTATCTATACGTCCTGTTTTTATAAACTTACTGAAACACAAACTCAGTTCTACAAAGTTCACCTACAAACTTAATATCACCTTACTTCTCCTAAACAATCACTTACTTCATAATTGTATCTACACGTCCTGTTTTTATAAACTTACTGAAACACAAACTCAGTTCTACAAAGTTCACCTACAAACTTAATATCACCTTACTTCTCCTAAACAATCACTTACTTCATAATTGTATCTACACGTCCTGTTTTTATAAACTTACTGAAACACAAACTCAGTTCTACAAAGTTCACCTACAAACTTAATATCACCTTACTTCTCCTAAACAATCACTTACTTCATAATTGTATCTACACGTCCTGTTTTATAAACTTACTGAAACACAAACTCAGTTCTACAAAGTTCACCTACAAACTTAATATCACCTTACTTCTCCTAAACAATCACTTACTTCATAATTGTATCTACACGGCCTGTTTTTATAAACTTACTGAAACACAAACTCAGTTCTACAAAGTTCACCTACAAACTTAATATCACCTTACTTCTCCTAAACAATCACTTACCTCATAATTGTATATAAACTTACTGAAACACAAACTCAGTTCTACAAAGTTCACCTACAAACTTAATATCACCTTACTTCTCCTAAACAATCACTTACTTCATAATTGTATCTACACGGCCTGTTTTTATAAACTTACTGAAACACAAACTCAGTTCTACAAAGTTCACCTACAAACTTAATATCACCTTACTTCTCCTAAACAATCACTTACTTCATAATTGTATCTACACGGCCTGTTTTTATAAACTTATTGAAACACAAACTCAGTTCTACAAAGTTCACCTACAAACTTAATATCACCTTACTTCTCCTAAACAATCACTTACTTCATAATTGTATCTACACGTCCTGTTTTATAAACTTACTGAAACACAAACTCAGTTCTATAAAGTTCACCTACAAACTTAATATCACCTTACTTCTCCTAAACAATCACTTACTTCATAATTGTATCTATACATCCTGTTTTATAAACTTACTGAAACACAAACTCAGTTCTATAAAGTTCACCTACAAACTTAATATCACCTTACTTCTCCTAAACAATCACTTACCTCATAATTGTATCTACACATCCTGTTTTTATAAACTTACTGAAACACAAACTCAGTTCTATAAAGTTCACCTACAAACTTAATATCACCTTACTTCTCCTAAACAATCACTTACCTCATAATTGTATCTACACATCCTGTTTTTATAAACTTACTGAAACACAAACTCAGTTCTACAAAGTTCACCTACAAACTTAATATCACCTTACTTCTCCTAAACAATCACTTACCTCATAATTGTATCTATACGTCCTGTTTTTATAAACTTACTGACACACAAACTCAGTTCTATAAAGTTCACCTACAAACTTAATATCACCTTACTTCTCCTAAACAATCACTTACCACATAATTGTATCTACACGTCCTGTTTTTATAAACTTACTGAAACACAAACTCAGTTCTATAAAGTTCACCTACAAACTTAATATCACCTTACTTCTCCTAAACAATCACTTACCACATAATTGTATCTACACGTCCTGTTTTTATAAACTTACTGAAACACAAACTCAGTTCTACAAAGTTCACCTACAAACTTAATATCACCTTACTTCTCCTAAACAATCACTTACTTCATAATTGTATCTACACGTCCTGTTTTTATAAACTTACTGAAACACAAACTCAGTTCTACAAAGTTCACCTACAAACTTAATATCACCTTACTTCTCCTAAACAATCACTTACTTCATAATTGTATCTACACGTCCTGTTTTTATAAACTTACTGAAACACAAACTCAGTTCTACAAAGTTCACCTACAAACTTAATATCACCTTACTTCTCCTAAACAATCACTTACTTCATAATTGTATCTACACGCCCTGTTTTTTATAAACTTACTGAAACACAAACTCAGTTCTACAAAGTTCACCTACAAACTTAATATCACCTTACTTCTCCTAAACAATCACTTACTTCATAATTGTATCTACACGGCCTGTTTTTATAAACTTACTGAAACACAAACTCAGTTCTACAAAGTTCACCTACAAACTTAATATCACCTTACTTCTCCTAAACAATCACTTACTTCATAATTGTATATAAACTTACTGAAACACAAACTCAGTTCTACAAAGTTCACCTACAAACTTAATATCACCTTACTTCTCCTAAACAATCACTTACTTCATAATTGTATCTACACGGCCTGTTTTATAAACTTACTGAAACACAAACTCAGTTCTACAAAGTTCACCTACAAACTTAATATCACCTTACTTCTCCTAAACAATCACTTACTTCATAATTGTATATAAACTTACTGAAACACAAACTCAGTACTAACACAAAAGCAAACTGAAATAAATAACAGCCTGACACAAACACTTTGTTCTAAGGTGTAAAAAAACGTTTAGTAATTTCCCCAAAACTGAAAATGTGTCGTTTTTTTCTTTCAAAGGAAAATAACCTGCGTATTATTTTAGAAACTGAATACAACTTTAAGATACATATGGAGAAGTGAATTATATTCAAAAACTTACCAGAAATGGTAATAACTTTATCTAATACTTACATTCATTAATTATTTCTGATGCCAATGTATATAAAGCATTTAAGTACATGCTTCTTATAAAATATGTACAAGTTACAACAACTGATCATATACAGAGACATAGAAGTATATCATATATTGTTAGAAGGAATGAGTTTATATGACAGTTTCTTTATTCTCACAGTTTTATAGATTACATCTTAATTGATTAAACACACATAAATAGAGAAAGACTAGTTTACCTCATGTTGTAACAAGGAAGAAGCCAGTGTCCGAGTATCTTTATTTAGAAGGATAGTTCCACGGATTACTTTACTCACTGCAGCAAGAGATGCATGAATACTTTGTACGAGACGAATTCCATTGTAATGTTCCAAACGAACAAATGTCACCACTGGCAGCTCTGATCCTGCATTTTCTACAGGTGGAGCCACTTTCATTTGAATCAGCTGAGATCCCTATAGAGATTCATTATATAGCATGTCTTACACCATTTCTATCTACTAACAAAGTATCCTGGCTTTCTTTCACTGTTTATGAAAAATATTTTCACAGAAAATATTTCTGTTTTCTTTTATATCAAATTAAATCTAAATCTCAGAGGAAACAAAAACTCACAGAAAAAGACATCATTTTACATAATACAAAGAAAATATTCAGAGCAATTGTGGATTAATAATTCAAAAATGCATCAGGAACATCACAAAATAACTCTTTATAACATATATCTCATATTACATACAGTAAAACAGTCATAATATATGTATTATGTAAATAGTCTTGTAATTATACTAGTTTATATAGGGTGGTAAAAATGGATATTGGCTGTACACTGATTTATATATGGTTGTAAAGAAAGACTTTGGGTGTATACTGGTTTATATAGGATTGTAAGGAAGGATCCTGACTGCATACTGGTTTATATAGGGATGTGAAGAAGGATCCTGGCTGCATATTGGTTAAAACAATGTTGTAAAGAAGGATCCTGGCTGCATACTGAATCAAATAGGGTCATAAAGAAGGATCTTGGCTGTATGTTGATTTATGTAAATTACATATTGTGGATAATGCTCTTACCTTCATGGTTCTGTGTGTGTGTGAAGAATCTTCTTAACTATAAGGATCTGTGTATCTGTAAAGAATGTTATGGACAAAATGGTTCTGTGTGTGTAAAGAATGTTAAGGACTAATGGTTCTGTGTATCTGTAAAGAATGTTATGGACTAAATGGTTCTGTGTGTGTAAAGAATGTTATGGACTAAATGGTTCTGTGTGTGTAAAGAATGTTATGGACTAAATGGTTCTGTGTGTGTGTAAAAATGTTATGGACTAATGGTTCTCTGTGTGTAAAGAATGTTATGGACTAATGGTTCTCTGTGTGTAAAGAATGTTATGGACTAAATGGTTCTCTGTGTGTAAAGAATGTTATGGACTAATGGTTCTCTGTGTGTAAAGAATGTTACAGACTAAATGGTTCTGTGTGTGTAAAGAATGTTATGGACTAATGGTTCTATGTGTGTAAAGAATGTTATGGACTAATGGTTGTGTGTGTGTAAAGAATGTTATGGACTAAATGGTTCTGTGTGTGTAAAGAATGTTATGGACTAAATGGTTGTGTGTGTGTAAAGAATGTTATGGACTAAATGGTTCTGTGTGTGTAAAGAATGTTATGGACTAAATGGTTCTGTGTGTGTAAAGAATGTTATGGACTAAATGGTTCTGTGCATGTAAAGAATGTTATGGACTAATGGTTCTGTATGTGTAAAGAATGTTATGGACTAAATGGTTGTGTGTGTGTAAAGAATGTTATGGACTAAATGGTTCTGTGTGTGTAAAGAATGTTACAGACTAATGTTTCTGTGTGTGTAAAGAATGTTATGGACTAATGGTTCTGTATGTGTAAAGAATGTTATGGACTAAATGGTTCTGTGTGCATGAATTTTCTTGACAGTACTTCTAATACTTTATAAACATATCTACTTAGATATAAAGAACCCATGTATCTTATGATTATAAAAGGTATTTCACATACCTGATTCAATTTCTTCCACAGATTTAGAATTGGGGACAGTTCAGTACTCCAGCGATGGATATCAAATTTTGCAACTGCTTCAACAGAACGCATCAACAGCTTCAACTGGGATATCACCTGGCTGCTGATGATACGTTGTGCTGACCTCTCAATGTTGGCTGGTAGACCAAAATATGCAGGGTTATCCACATCTGGTAACTTGCGAATAATGTGAAGGTATTCCTGTAGCAAATAGATAACGGAATCAAATACACATCTAACTTAGTTCTTGATGAAGAGAAACCCACTTGAAATAAAAATGTATCTCAGAACAGCTAGTATAAGTATTAACACTTTTACTGATAAGGAGAGAACAATGTTTCATCTTCAGGTTAAGAAAGAGAGAGTGTTTGAATGTGACCATTGATGGACATGTCTTAGGGATGAGAGTATAAATGGGTACAGGATTGTAGGGGGCGTTGAATGTTAATACTAGGTTATTAATTAGTATAGGTATAAAGGTGTTCCTTTATATTGGTTTAATTTTAGTTTTAGTTGTTGTATAAGTAAGGCTTCTTTGAATTTGTGTTTGTTTCTATTTATTTCTGTACTTAGTATCTGGGTGTTATCCATGGTTATGTTGTAATTATTTTATTTGCAGTGTTCAAAAACATGTCAAGGTGACTTTTTGTGTTCTTTGAATCTGGTTTCCACTTTTCTGCTCGTTTCTCCATTATAGAAGTCGTGGCAGTTGTTGCATTGTATTTTGCAAATTATATTACTGTTGTGTTTGTCAGTGTAGTTTTTACATAGCATGGGCTTTAGTTTTGTAGAAAGTTTTTGAATAAATTTGGTATTTACTGGAATGTTGTGTTTTAAGTTTTTTTTCCAAATATTGGTTATTTTTTCACTGATGTCTGAAACATAGTATGCAGCAGTATAAGGTTTTGTAGTTTGTTGTGTCTTGTGATTTATTGTTGTTGGTCTAGGTGTGTACATAAAATGTTTTCCACGGTTTTTTGAGTAAATCTGTTGATGTTGATGAAGTGTTGTTTTATTTTGTTGATTTTGTGGTTAATTTTATGGGTGAGCACAGTGTTGTGGCTGTGTTTATTTGGTTTCTTGCTATGTTGAGTTTTTGTTTTGCTTCATGTGCTGAGTCCCAGGTAATGTATAATCCAGTATAGCTCCAACACTCCCTACAATTCTGTATTAGTTTATACTCTTGTCCCTAAGATGTGTGTCCAGCAACGGTCAATTGCAAACTCTGTTAATTAACCTGAAGATGACCTAGGAAGGTTGAAACATTCTTCTGTATTTTACTGGAATAAAAGTCTTAGTGCCCTTACCAGCTGTTCTGAGATACACTTCTAACTTACATCATATGGAGAGATATTTTGTGGCAAATAGTTTACAAAGTTGAATACAGTTCTAAATTACAAATATTTCTGTGGCAAATAACGAATAAAAACCCTATAACCTATTTTACCCATTTCTATTAAGATTTATTGAACCTACATGTTTTTCTAACATCCTGTCTGTAGCACACAATATAAGGAAAGATGTTCCTGTTGCAAATAGTTTACTGAGAAGAACACAATTCTAAATCATAAACTGTTTATTTAGGAGTTTCCATACTATATCTTCCCATACATTATCTTCACAAAAATTCTGCAAGCTTTCAGCAGTTATTAAGAGTCATTTATAGACAAAAAATCAGGAGTTTTAATAAAATATTTTCATGAAAAATTCTCTGTTGAATATATGCAGTTAAAGCATTGACTGCTCTGAGTGCTGAGTGATTTTTCACATGAAAACACACTTTTCTTTTAAACATCTCAAGTTTCATGTGCATAACCTCCTAAATAAACTTAAAACATTTTCTCAGTAAACCTTTATACCTTATCTCTTACTTTATCTACCCAAAATGAGTGTGGTAAATTTGATCACACATGTAACCATATAAGGAAATACAAAATAAACCTAAAGTACCCTTTCTGTTCAGTCAAGATCAATTTATATCTCAGAAATTTAGTTTTTTTTAATAAATCCTTATTTAAGTTAAAAGAAAATATTCACTTTGTCAGTGTTTGCTTAGACCAACTACCATTAAATCATAGAAGGCTGAGAACAAACTATCATAATAAAAAATTCAAACAGTGAAGGAAAGTAACTGATAATTATAATCATAAGAAATGTTATTTTTGTTTAGTAAACATACACTTATCTTTAGAGAAAAGCAGAACAATCACAGAAAAACTAAATTGTAATGATCACAAGTGAGACTTCACAGAATGACACAGAAATGAAGGTTTGAACTTTTCTTTTTCATTGTTCTTTCAAAATCAGATAAGTTTTACATTTGGGAAACTAGTTCCAACACAGGTGATGATGTGAAACTAAAGAGGAAACAAATATGCCAAAAATAGTTGATTAAATATCCACATTTCTGATAGATTTTCCTACTTACTGTAGTTTTTCATGAACACTACTACATATGGTGTTGTGTTTTCTTATGACAATGACAAAATATTAAAATATTTTTAAGTTAAAAGTGTTAAAAGATAATAATGATTATTATACTTAAATTTTGAAACTTTATACTTGAAAGTTCAAAGATTCTCATCTGTCTGGATAGGGTTAAAACTCTTAACAAAGAAAACTAAACAAGATCACATTATTACTGTAATGTTCAGTTTAAATTACAAAATGTTTAGCTTTCAACTAGAGCTAACAAAGTAATTCAAGGATAAAACTCGACTATTAATACATACAATCAAATAATATTTCTCTAAAAGGTTATAAGTACTATTCTTTGAATGTATTAAAAGTATATTATTTATTATAAATAACAAATCTCACCTTCTGTTTCGTGATAAAGTTTGGCAATATGTATTTTTACCTGGAGATAAGTTAATCACACTTTTAATTGTATTTGGGCACTAAGTCTCTGTAGTACAACACCTTTATTACTAAGAGCATCGAATTCATACATACATTAAGACCAATAAATATAAACCAAAAATAACTATTTAATACTTGAATACCTTTAAATTTTGGTGAATATTGATATAAACTAAAACTATTAAATAATTCATACCAATATATCTCACAGAAAGGTGATACTGTCAGGAAATAGTTAAAAACCAAAACCATTAAAGAAAACAGTTTCTCAAGATACAAGTTGGATTCTAACTAAGAACCGTTACAGAAGTTTTACTTTTATATCAGCGGACGTTGGTAGAATCACGTCCTTGGCCAAAGCTTGTTGACTGCGAGTTGTGCCAGAGATGACAGATGAGTCAAAAACTGCGGGTGTAATGAGTCAAGAACAGAAATATCAAAAGGATTATCCACTCGCCACCATAAATTGCATTGAGAAAGAGTCCATGAACAAAGTCCCATTGAATATCACGAGCTGTGGAAGTGAAACAAAGGTGTCTACATAAAACAAGCCAAGGAGCAAAGTTTTAATGAATTTCGTATTTGGTGAAGGAATATAATATTTATGTGAAACAACAGTCTTTCAACAAACTTCCACTAAATGCGTGAAATGAGGTAAAAAATTTATAATTTACATGAAATAAAAAAACAACAAAAAGTTTCACTGTCTCTCACATTCTATAAATTAAATATACATACATGAAACACAGTCTATTTAAAACATTTTAATACTCTGTAGTTCCCTCTAAACCAGCAATAACTTTATTACACTAAACTGTAGCTGTACGAAAACTAACACATGTTGGAACTCTAATTCTGTGTATATATCAAAATACTGTAAGATTCAAAGAATAATGAAAAGGTCTACTGAGAAACTATAGCTGTAGGTAAAATTACAATATGCTGGACCTTTAATTCAAGGTATAAGCTAAAAATACTGTAAGATTCTGGGAATAATGGAGAACTCTATTGATAAACTGTAACAGTAGGTAAAACTACTATATCCTTGAAATCTAATTGAATGTATAAAACAAACTACTGTAATATTCTAGTAATAATGAAGAGGTTTACTGAGAAACTGTAGCTGTAGGTAAAACTATGATATGCACAAACTCAATGTATAAAACAAACTACTGTAATATTCTAGGAATAATGGAGAGGTCTACTGAGAAACTGTAGCTATAGGTAAAACTATAATATGCACAAACTCAATGTATAAATTAAAATACTGTAATATTCTAGGAATAATGGAGAGTTAATATAAAAAACATCAAATCTATCATCTTTTATATAACAGGTTATACACGTAAATGTAATGAATTGGACATTGTAAAAAATGTAGAATTTAAGAAAGAATTATTTATTTTCATTAACATTATAAACAAAGGCAGTCATCTAAACTGTTTTGAGGTATTAAAGATACGGTGAGGAAAACTGGGAAAAACAGCAAATTGAAGAATACATTTATTTGTTTATTATATGAGACATCTTATTTTCAAATCTTTATATGAAAAGAAATCAAAGTATAGCTTATAAGGTTATAAGTACAGTGTAAGTTCACCTTTAGAAATGAAAACATTATAGTTTATGATAAATGTCATGAACGATTTTACTGGAGGTAAATAATTAAGTCAACAATCAATATTATACATCAGCATAATGAAATAAAGCTAGCCATATACAAACAAACCAGTGAGATCCATTACACTTATGTTTGACTCAACAATAACTCTGAGGGCTTATCATGTTAAAAAATGGGTTTTGATATTTGCAGTAGACACAAATAGCTATGTGCTTAATAACAAATGAATAATTTTAAAATACTTACTTGATGAACTGGTAACACGATCAATTACTTCTGTACTTGCTCGAAGGTCAGCAATATTGAATTCATAAAATTTAGTCCAGCCCTGAATCATATAACCAATGTGTTATTCATTATTAGATCCAAAGGAAGAAAACAAAAACAAAAGTTATGTTTAAACATAATAAAATCAAACAAGAGTAACTACTTATGGTCAATGATGAGAAGACATAAAAATATGGCTATTTATAAGAGAAATAACCTATTCACACCCACAATTCTCTGGAAATGTTAAAACAAATAATGAAAAATATGAAAACTTATGACATTTCTTTTATGATTACAGAAGTGAAGTTAGACAAATATATGTAGACAAAAAATTCTTGACATAAAAATATAGATATTGTATATTTAATGAAATGCTTAGCAAGAAAAGTGTTACTACTTAAAGAGTATAATATTCTTCTCTCACACCAGGTGGCCTACAACATTATTACAGTCAGACTTCAAAAGGAATCCTTCTAAAATCCAGAATGATCAGAAATCTAGATCACTTTCTATAGTGTAATGATCAACCTTAGTGTGCACATGAAAGCTGGTACAAAACTGATACCATTTTACAGAGTTACTAATCTAAAACCACAAAAATGTCCTGTTTACTCAGTATAAATAATGTCCTGTACTGGCTCCTTATCATGAGAAAAATTTTCATGTATGTTGGTCTATAAGTTTGAGACATGCAGGTGAAAACACAAAAAAACACACATACAAATGGACATAACTGAAAATCTCAAACATCCAGTACTAACTTTTAATTATTACTCTAAAATATCTTGATGTAAAACTTACTTCATAACACAGTCATTTCTATTGTACAATTTTTAATTTGTCTAATTAAAATTAAGTTAAAAGTTCTGGAGAGGAGTCACATAGAGAAAGATGTTATCATAAGTATCATGCTTATGTGTAATATATATAGACAGTGTATCCCCACTGCAATGTCAGTCCTACTTCTTCAGTCACCTCCAAAACCTAGGATACATTTTATAATTCCATGTTGTAGCTTCTACCCTAGGATCCTTTTTTGTTAAAAATGTGCACCATATTTAAAATAAAATTTCACATTAATGTGTTTAGGTGTATGGCTTGAAAATTTTATGGTTATAAAACACACACACGAATCACATATTAAAACGTTAAACATGGGGCAGTACTGATGTGACAAAAAATAGCTGTTTTTGTTGCAGCTGTCCATTAAGTTCTACTTTACTATACCAATAGAAATTAAGTGACCAGTTGAACTTGATACAATCATAATTGTTGTAAAACAAATGTCTTAATTTCATAAAAGTATGGTTTGTACAGTATAAATTGAAAAACAAATCAAAAGAAACCTGTGGAATATATGACCGACGTTCTTGAACAACTGCATGATACCAGGCCAAAGCAAAAAGAGCTTGAGAACGAACTATGTTTCCTCCTCTAGAGATAAAATCTGGTGTCCATGTCTCATAAGTTCTCAGAAGATTTTTTTTGATGCCTGGAGGAGACTAGAAAAAATAAGTCACAAATTTTATGTAAAAATTTTTACTTTTTATTTTATAAAAACTTTTGTTTTATAAACAAAACAGTAATGTACAAATATCTAATTACTAACAAAACAGTAATGTACAAATATCTAATTACTAACAAAACAGTAATGTACAAATATCTAATTACTAACAAAACAGTAATGTACAAATATCTAATTACTAACAAAACAGTAATGTATGAATATCTAAGTACTAACAAATCATGAAAGAAAATATTTTTAGTTTGGAAAGCTCTTTGTAAATTTGACTAATTATAAGTTAATTAGAAAGGAATCTGCTCAGTGTTAAAGGTTTTGAACATTTATGAAATAGCATGTGACATTAATACAAGAGTTAAAGTATTTGATATTTTATAACATGTTAGAATTCCAAGGACCGAGTAACTTACTTCATATGTGACTTTCAAGCACATCTGAAGAAGGATATGAGAAAATTCAGTACGGGCTTCTGAAGTGAGCCATAACCTAAATTTAGGGTGAGGTTGAAGAGAACTGATCTCCTGCAAATATCACAAGTGTATATATAGTCTTGAAACTTACAACCTTACAGAAACAATGCAAACCCTAGAAACACCTATTTTATCAATGCTTTCCTTTAAGAGATATAGAAGCTGTCTTCATTGAGTTAAAATAACATAATTCATTAGGAAACTAGAGTTGACTACTATTGTATCATTAAACAAAATGTTTAGTCACTGCCCAAGTTAACTAATCATAGAGGTGCCAATTAAACAATAAAAGTGACAATTAACAACAATGTATACTACACTACTAAACTAAACATGAAAGTAACAATTAACAACAATGTATACCACACTACTAAACTTAACATGAAAGTAACAATTAACAACAATGTATACCACACTACTAAACTTAACATGAAAGTAACAATTAACAACAATGTATACCACACTACTAAACTAAACATGAAAGTAACAATTAACAACAATGTATACCACACTACTAAACTTAACATGAAAGTAACAATTAACAACAATGTATACCACACTACTAAACTTAACATGAAAGTAACAATTAACAACAATGTATACCACACTACTAAACTTAACATGAAAGTAACAATTAACAACAATGTATGCCACACTACTAAACTTAACATGAAAGTAACAATTAACAACAATGTATACCACACTACTAAACTTAACATGAAAGTAACAATTAACAACAATGTATACCACACTACTAAACTTAACATGAAAGTAACAATTAACAACAATGTATGCCACACTACTAAACTTAACATGAAAGTAACAATTAACAACAATGTATACCACACTACTAAACTTAACATGAAAGTAACAATTAACAACAATGTATACCACACTACTAAACTTAACATGAAAGTAACAATTAACAACAATGTATACCACACTACTAAACTTAACATGAAAGTAACAATTAACAACAATGTATACCACACTACTAAACTTAACATGAAAGTAACAATTAACAACAATGTATACCACACTACTAAACTAAACATGAAAGTAACAATTAACAACAATGTATACCACACTACTAAACAACATGAAAGTAACAATTAACAACAATGTATACCACACTACTAAACTAAACATGAAAGTAACAATTAACAACAATGTATACCACACTACTAAACTTAACATGAAAGTAACAATTAACAACAATGTATACCACACTACTAAACTAAACATGAAAGTAACAATTAACAACAATGTATACCACACTACTAAACTTAACATGAAAGTAACAATTAACAACAATGTATACCACACTACTAAACTTAACATGAAAGTAACAATTAACAACAATGCATACCACACTACTAAACTTAACATGAAAGTAACAATTAACAACAATGTATACCACACTACTAAACTTAACATGAAAGTAACAATTAACAACAATGTATACCACACTACTAAACTTAACATGAAAGTAACAATTAACAACAATGTATACCACACTACTAAACTTAACATGAAAGTGAACAATTAACAACAATGTATATGCCACACTACTAAACTTAACATGAAAGTAACAATTAACAACAATGTATACCACACTACTAAACTTAACATGAAAGTAACAATTAACAACAATGTATACCACACTACTAAACTTAACATGAAAGTAACAATTAACAACAATGTATACCACACTACTAAACTTAACATGAAAGTAACAATTAACAACAATGTATACTACACTACTAAACTTAACATGAAAGTAACAATTAACAACAATGTATACCACACTACTAAACTTAACATGAAAGTAACAATTAACAACAATGTATACCACACTACTAAACTTAACATGAAAGTAACAATTAACAACAATGTTACTACACTACTAAACTTAACATGAAAGTAACAATTAACAACAATGTATACTACACTACTAAACTAAACATGAAAGTAACAATTAACAACAATGTATACTACACTACTAAACTTAACATGAAAGTAACAATTAACAACAATGTATACCACACTACTAAACTTAACATGAAAGTAACAATTAACAACAATGTATACCACACTACTAAACTTAACATGAAAGTAACAATTAACAACAATGTATACTACACTACTAAACTTAACATGAAAGTAACAATTAACAACAATGTATACCACACTACTAAACTTACATTGAAAGTAACAATTAACAACAATGTATACCACACTACTAAACTTAACATGAAAGTAACAATTAACAACAATGTATACCACACTACTAAACTTAACATGAAAGTAACAATTAACAACAATGTATACTACACTACTAAACGTAACATGAAAGTAACAATTAACAACAATGTATACCACACTATTAAACTAAACATGAAAGTAACAATTAACAACAATGTATACTACACTACTAAACTTAACATGAAAGTAACAATTAACAACAATGTATACTACACTACTAAACTTAACATGAAAGTAACAATTAACAACAATGTATACCACACTATTAAACTAAACATGAAAGTAACAATTAACAACAATGTATACTACACTACTAAACTTAACATGAAAGTAACAATTAACAACAATGTATACCACACTACTAAACTTAACATGAAAGTAACAATGAACAACAATGTATACTACACTACTAAACTAAACATGGAAGTAACAATTAACAACGTGTAATACACTACTGAAATGAACAGAAAAATAACAACTAATAAAAACACTATACACGTTTATTAAAGCTAACAAGAAAATCCCAATTAAGAAATGCTTACATTGTCCCCTTACTGAAAGTTTTAATTTTCCTGTACTGAAAATATATATCTGGTTAGGTACTTCACTGGAGAAACAAGATTAGTTAATACACATACATCGAACATTTACAGAAAAAACTACTGAAAGCCATGTTGAACATGAAATACAAAGAACTACATGCCTTACAGAAACAAAAAATGAACCTAGACTATTAAACCAGAGATTTATGGACTTATAAAAAGAAACATAAACCAAATCAACACAAGGAATGATAAGGACAAAAAGATCTGCTACAATAAAAAACAAGAAAAACTATGATACAAACAACAGAAAAGACACCAACCAAAAAACACCATTGACTAACCTCATAATTAACAGATCCGACTGACAATTAAACACAGACGAGATACATCTATTAACAAAGAACAATTGCACCTAGGTACCTCCTAAACTTGAAAATTAAAACATGTTTAGAAGACCTAGCCAGGAGACTTGTGATACTTTCCACAGAAAACAAAAACAACAAAAAACAACCAACAGAAAGAAAACAACTTTGACAATTCTATTGACATCCAACAGCCAAACTTCCCAGGTAAAATTAAAAATTAATATTTTCCAGAAACACCTAGAAACAACATCTTAAACGATTTTTTCAAAGAATTTTCTTAGAAAACCATCAACATAATTTCACAAAACAGAAAACTAAAAAATAACCTTACAAAAAGAGACATTAATTCCATTAAAAACATAAAACAAGACAAAAACATAAAAATTCTAAAAGCGGATAAAGGTAACGCGATAGTCATAACGAACACGAATGAATATATCCAAAAAATGAAGAACGTCCTATCAGACACTAACAAATTTAAAGCAATATACACAAAACACAAATGAACAAAATACTACTAAAAATGAAAAAACCAACACAATTTTAAAAACACTTTATTCCTACCTACACAACACCGACTCACACACTCCACAAATATACGACATCCCCAAACCTCATAAACCAGATTGTCCACTACAATCAATAATGTCCACATCCCTCTTTACAGAAGTCCCAACAACTGAAGCCTGCAAGATAGCCTTAAAACTCTATATCAGAGACCCTAACCCATCAATAGACCTTCCCAGCAACCCTCATAGAATTCATCACGATAAAGACAAACTTCATGTTCAACAACCAAAACTATATACAAACAAATGGTCTAAGCATGGGCAACCCAGTATCACCAGTTCTAGCCAATATTTTTATGACACAAGTTGAAACACAAGCAATTAATACAGCATTACATCCACCACTATACTGGTACAGATATATATACAGCATGATTGCGGAATTCACATCTACAGAAGACAGAATTATTTTTTTAATCACATTAACTCTATACATCCCAACATTAACTTCACATACTAAGAAAGCAAATAAACACAGCCATAAAACTATGCTCACCAGGTACAATTAACAACGAATTAGATAAAATAAAACAATACTTAAACCCTAAAACCATAGAAAATGTTATATGCACACACCTAGACAAAAAGCAAAATCAATTAACAAAAGAAAATATATCTCACGATTTAAAAAATCCCACAAAACCATATATTACCGACATCTGCATAGAACTAACCAAATTTGGCAAAAACTAGTAACAAAATATAACATTCCAGTTAATACTAAATTTATTCAAAAACCAGGCATAAAACTAAGGTCTATACTATGTAAAAACTACACTGACAAACACCACACCAACATTATTTATAAAATACAATGTGATAACTGCCACGACTTCTATATTGGAGAAACAAGTAGAAAAATGGAAACCAGATTCAAAGAACATAAAAAGTCACCTTCACACGTTTTCGAACACTGCAAATCAAATAAACAAAACATAACCATAGAAAACACCCAAATACTAAATAAAGAAACAAACATAAACAAATGCAAAATTAAAGAAGCCTTACTTATACAACAACTCAAGCCCAAAATAAAACAATATAAAGGAACATCTTTATACCTATATTAATAAATATATCCAACATCTAAGCATGCCCTCTACATTTCTAAACTCAATTACACAATGACCTTCAAACATGTGGTCAGTTACCTCTTTCTGTCTTTGTGAACTTGACGATGACCTAAGAAGGTTGAAATGTTGTTTGCTCCTCTATTAGTGCTTTCTCTACCCATACCATTCGTGTTTAAATATGTAAGCTTAGTTATTCTCATTCATCGCTGTCCCATATTTCTCATACTGTTTTATTACATATGCCACACCTTCCCTATTGAAATCAAGTGATCCCAGCATGTCTCTCATGTGACTTCCTCTATATACCTCTATTAACAATCAGTTTGAAGAATGGCAAACAATGGAAACACCAGAAGGAAGTGGAGGGAAAGACTGGGAACTGTTAGTGGAGGGAAGTACCTTTCGGAAATATATTTTCAGTACAGCAAGTTTATAACTTCTGATATGGTACTTCCCTTCTCTCACAAGATTAGCTAGAATCCCACGTTAATTAGGAGGAAAGACCAGTGCAAGGGACGAACATACAGATGAGAAAGTCAGTTACAAAGAGGGAAAACACACCACTTCTGATCCAGGTATACCTTCTGGCCAGGTGTGGAATGTTTAAAAATCAGGACTGAAGAGGAAAGAAGCACAAGAGGGAAAACACACCACTTCTGATCCAGGTATACATTCTGGCCAGGTGTGGAATGTTTAAAAATCAGGGCTGAAGAGGAAAGAAGCACAAGAGGGAAAACACACCACTTCTGATCCAGGTATACCTTCTGGCCAGGTGTGGAATGTTTAAAAATCAGGGCTGAAGAGGAAAGAAGCACAAGAGGGTAAACACACCATTTCTGATCCAGGTATACCTTCTGGCCAGGTGTGGAATGTCTAAAAATCAGGGCTGAAGAGGAAAGAAGCACAAGAGGGAAAACACACCACTTCTGATCCAGGTATACCTTCTGGCCAGGTGTGGAATGTTTAAAAATCAGGGCTGAAGAGGAAAGAAGCACATCCAAGTGGTAGAGAAAAATATTGTAACACAATCCCACAATAAGAATCATAACATGGATATGTGTGACACTGTAGAGTGTAGTGGACCATGCTCAGTAAGTGAACTGTATACAAAATCTCCTCAGGTTGGGGTGGATAACCAAAATATGCTCAAAGGTAAGATAAGAATCACACTGCCTCCACCTAAAACCCAAAAACTAAGAAATTGAGAACCATTCCAATTCCTGAATTATACACAGGAGTAGCTCTGACCTATTTGATCTAGGAATTTGATATGTGCTATGGAAAGGAAGTCTCTCAATCAAAGGAGTGAACTGTGTTTCAACTTCTCACTCTGTTGTATGGTTAATCAAAAATTGGAGGGTTACACCATCTATAAAAACAGAACATCACAATCCTACTCTGAACTTAATGGTTATAGCAATCTTATGTTAAACCCCTCCTGCAGTGTGCTTCCATAACTGACCACACCAGCAGCTTATCAGAACTGATAAGTGGCATGACTCCCATACTCCACTAGAAGATTAGGGAGAGTGTTATTGAGTTAGAGAAACTGAAGGAATGTCGACATCTTAGACAGTGAATTAAGTGATCATGGAACCCAATTTTGAAAAGCAGACCACACCTACTTATTCAAATGAGATATGACAGGGATGGGCAGCTATTCCATTCTGCTCTACCAATAAAGCACAAGGGCAGTATGATCAAGGATGGACCAATTTATAAAGCAAATATCACAAAGTTATTCATCTACATGTGATCCTGTAAAATACCCCATCTCAAAGATGTCATGCACAGCCAGGAAACTGAAAGCACTAGTCAATATGGTGTACAAAGAACAACTCATCACACAGTGAGACATATTTAATGATATAAAAAGTATTAATAAAGACTTACTCAGTGTCAGATTCACACTGACGTCTGAAGCACAGCCACAGGTGGAAGATGATATAAATAATGGGTGATGAATATGTTATGGTTGGCCCATGTACCCAACTGTAGGATTCTCTCCAAAGGCACATGAAGCAAGAGAAATGATGAGGTGTTGGATTTGATAAAAGGTAATACAGAACAAAGTACAGTGGGAAAGGGGTACTAGGGCAGGTGGACCAAATGACAAACTCAAGTGGTGGGGGTAAGAGGGGAGAGATCTCTGAATGAAGAGGAATGCCATGGGATAAAGAGAGAGAAACAGAAACCACAGAAGGAATTCGTGCTGGCAATATAACAATGAAGGGCATGCACAGGACACAGAAGTCTATCTATTGTGACAAAGGAAGGTATGAGAAATAAAGGGAAGAGAAACAGATGAATAGGAAAAATTGTTTTCATGAGCTGCTAAGATTTTGGGAAGGAAAGAATGATCTGAATATAGGATGTAGGTATGACAGTAAAGTGTGTGTGTGGCACTGATGTTGAACAAGTCAGATTGCATATGTCCACGGGTCAAAAGAAGAAAATATGCATTAAATGACAGGTGAAACAAAGAACATGAGGAAACAGGTTGAAATGGAAGTAATGTAAAGGAATGGACGACTACATTAATATCCCACTCCGAAAGAGCAGGTTACCAAGGAAGTCGATGAATCTGGAAAGAGCAGATTAACATGGTAAGGACAGGTGACAGAAAAACCCTGCAGTAATGGGAAAGATAAATGGTATGAGGTAAAGCTGCTTAATGACCCAAAATCAAGGAAACCATAAACTCCTAGTCAAAAAGCCATGTGAGAAATATGGAGACACCAACAACAGTATAACGTGCAGCAGAAAATCCATGTGTGAAAGACCTTCCACTTTACTAATACATTCTGTGGATGAAAAATAGAGGAACTAAGCCAAGTGATAATCTACATGACTGGAAAAACCAGATCTTCTTAACAACCAGACTATACAAAAGCCAGTGAAGAAGGAGGAAGATGTGAAATGTGGGATGCAGAGCTGGTGACTGGGGTTGAAGAAGGAAGTCAGGTAATAAGGGAATTAGTACAGGAGGGAATAACTGTAGTTAGGATAAATGAGAAAACCACAATTGAGCTGGTCAGTAAAGAGAAAACTGAAGGACCCAGCACAGAGTGGCATAGACAAGGGAAACTACCCGATGAAGCAATCGGATAGGAGGATAAACATATAGGAATTTGTGTGATTAATCCTGGCTGAAGGTATCCATAGACAAAGCCTGAGAAATAAAGTCCAACAAAACAAAGGTCAAATATAGTCTTCAGGTAAAGTGTGGGAAGGCACAGCAAATTCAGGAGGTGTAAACAGGTGATCAAAATCGTTTACAGTCTGTCCAGGTTCCACATTTTCATGAATAAAAGTGAAGCAATGTCAGGAGGTAAAGATTGACCCACATAACATTCAATAGGCAAATGTCCTAATGGATCATCAACACCTGAAACCCACGGTAAAACACCTGTCAAGCGTGAGACACCTGAAGTGGCGAATTAGCTTCAGAATTTGTGTTGTATCAGTCAAAAAAGCATTTGAAATAAGAAGAAAATATGACAATAGTGAGGCAAAGTGGACTTGAATTCTTTACAAAACAAACAAAATTAAAAAGAGAAGCAACAGTTTAATAAAGATGTATAGAGAGAGTCACATGTGAGTGTAAAGTGATATGATTATTTGTTGTATAGAGAGAGTCACATGTGAGTGTAAAGTGATATGATTATTTGTTGTATAGAGAGAGTCACATGTGAGTGTAAGAGAGAGTACATGTGAGTGTAAAAGTGATATGATTATTTGTTGTATAGAGAGAGTCACATGTGATGTAAAGTGATATGATTATTTGTTGTATAGAGAGAGTCACATGTGAGTGTAAAGTGATATGATTATTTGTTGTATAGAGAGTCACATGTGAGTGTAAAGTGATATGATTATTTGTTGTATAGAGAGAGTCACATGTGAGTGTAAAGTGATATGATTATTTGTTGTATAGAGAGAGTCACACGTGAGTTATTTGTTGTATAGAGAGAGTCACATGTGAGTGTAAAGTGATATGATTATTTGTTGTATAGAGAGAGTCACATGTGAGTGTAAAGTGATATGATTATTTGTTGTATAGAGAGAGTCACATGTGAGTGTAAAGTGATATGATTATTTGTTGTATAGAGAGAGTCACATGAGTGTAAAGTGTATGATTATTTGTTGTATAGAGAGAGTCACATGTGATGTAGAGAGTGTGAGTGTAAGTGATATGATGATTATTTGTTGTTGTATAGAGAGAGTCACATGTGAGTGTATGATATGATTATTTGTTGTATTTGTAAAGTGATATGATTATTTGTATAGAGAGAGTCACATGTGAGTGTAAAGTGATATGATTATTTGTTGTATAGAGAGAGTCACATGTGAGTGTAAAGTGATATGATTATTTGTTGTATAGAGAGAGTCACATGTGAGTGTAAAGTGATATGATTATTTGTTGTATAGAGAGAGTCACATGTGAGTGTATGATAAAGTGATATGATTATTTGTTGAGACAAACATTGGAATCAACAAGGGGGTGCAGAAAGCTTGTAGCATGCAGAAGGCAGCAATGAATACATATACTTAAACTTGTGTGATAAACATTTCAGAATTATTATGTAATTAACACAATTCCAGACTGCAGTAACCAAAAACATCCCAAATGACAAAATCTCCAATAATACTCTACTAGAGATAACATGAATGTAACAATTAACAAAATCTAAGATTGCACCTTTACTAAAGTTGCCAACCATGGAGTTACAAGATGGAGATTTTTTAAACACAACCAGTAACCATTTTGACTACAATCCTTCAGATACTGGATGGCTAAGTCCATCTGACCTTGGCCCATTGACACCTGGAACACAGATGTATATATAAAATGTTGTAAAAATAATAATATTACAAATGTTACACATTTTTACCCTTTCCTTAACAGATGTATATATAAAATGTTGTAAAAATAATAATATTACAAACGTTACACATTTTTACCCTTTCCTTAACAGATGTATATATAAAATGTTGTAAAAATAATAATATTACAAATGTTACACATTTTTACCCTTTCCTTAACACCGATAATTGGATGTTCAATAGATGTTCAATCAGACTACTTGCACAGTTTATTTTTTATATTACACAAAACAATGACAGAATCTTTCAGTAATATAAATTAAGATTAATGAAAAATTAACCACAACTATCTCATTAAAGTTCACCTGTTATATGTCTTCACTAAAGATACAACTTGGCAGAATAAGACATTCAGCAAACAGTAACTTTAATAAAACACAAACTACATTGATAAACATTTCACACCCATAATTAAAATGTGAATTGTAGTTATAGTTTGGAAAAACTATATGAACTCCTTCATAACCAAGAATCAATGTGTTTGAAATTGGTATATTGATTCTGATTTCACATTTAATATAATGTTAAGTTGATATCAGATAGGACTAAACAAATGTTTAGTTCATATTCTGTAGGACTTAACTAATGTGTTATTCATGTTCTGTAGGACTTAACTAATGTGTTATTCATATTCTGTAGGACTTAACTAATGTGTTATTCATGTTCCACAGACTTAAACAATGTGTTGTTGATGCCTAGTAGAACTTACAAAATATTTTGTCAATGTCTTCTATGACATAACCAATGTGTTATTCATGTTCCATAGAGTTAAACAACATGCTGTTAATATCAAGTAGGACTTAACCAATGTTTTGTCGATGTTCTATAGGACTTAACCAATGTTTTGTCGATGTTCTATAGGACTTAACTATTGTGTAGTTCAGGGTTCAGGGTCTTTAGGACAAAACAAATGTTTATGTTCTGTTAGGTGTAAGATAAAACATAGCTTCTATTAGCTTTACTTACAACAGTAGCTGAGTCTATAGATCTAAATAATATGGAAAGTTAGATTTTATGAAATCAAAAATATTACACTTGATTTATCTGTTCCAGTCAAAATACAGCCAGCTGTAAGGATTGTTCTTTATCTGTTCCAGTCAAAATACAACCAGCTGTAAGGATTGTTTCTTACAGTATCTTGACCCTTCCTATAAGTTTTGAGAAGTCTATCATCTGTTCTAAAGATTACTCTTGATATTGATGCACATGGTACATTGAAACTAGTCAGGTAATTACATTTACATTTGTTCTTCCTCATTTAATTTGTGCTAATAACATTGTTAATGTTTACAATGTTTGTAGGTAACATAAAGTGATACATAATTTGATTATAATTCTATCATTACTTATGGATTTTGTAGTACCCTGACACTTATTATTAATCACCTTACTTAATCCTCTAGTTTGGGTAACTCGGATTTTGTAGTACCCTGATACTTATTATTAATCACCTTACTTAATACTCTAGTTTTGGTAACTCGGATTTTGTAGTACCCTGACACTTATTATTAATCACCTTACTTAATACTCTAGTTTGGGTAACTCGGATTTTGTAGTACCCTGACACTTATTATTAATCACCTTACTTAATCCTCTAGTTTGGGTAACTCGGATTTTGTAGTACCCTGATACTTATTATTAATCACCTTACTTAATCCTCTAGTTTTGGTAACTCGGATTTTGTAGTACCCTGACACTTATTATTAATCACCTTACTTAATCCTCTAGTTTTGGTAACTCGGATTTTGTAGTACCCTGATACTTATTATTAATCACCTTACTTAATACTCTAGTTTGGGTAACTCGGATTTTGTAGTACCCTGATACTTATTATTAATCACCTAACTTAATACTCTAGTTTTGGTAACTCGGATTTTGTAGTATCCTGATACTTATTATTAATCACCTTACTTAATCCTCTAGTTTTGGTAACTCGGATTTTGTAGTACCCTGACACTTATTATTAATCACCTTACTTAATACTCTAGTTTGGGTAACTCGGATTTTGTAGTACCCTGACACTTATTATTAATCACCTTACTTAATCCTCTAGTTTTGGTAACTCGGATTTTGTAGTACCCCGATACTTATTATTAATGACCTTACTTAATACTCTAGTTTGGGTAACTCGGATTTTGTAGTACCCTGACACTTATTATTAATCACCTTACTTAATCCTCTAGTTTTGGTAACTCGGATTTTGTAGTACCCTGATACTTATTATTAATCACCTTACTTAATCCTCTAGTTTTGGTAACTCGGATTTTGTAGTACCCTGACACTTATTATTAATCACCTTACTTAATCCTCTAGTTTGGGTAACTCGGATTTTGTAGTACCCTGACACTTATTATTAATCACCTTACTTAATACTCTAGTTTGGGTAACTCAGATTTTGTAGTACCCTGATACTTATTATTAATCACCTTACTTAATCCTCTAGTTTTGGTAACTCGGATTTTGTAGTACCCTGATACTTATTATTAATCACCTTACTTAATCCTCTAGTTTTGGTAACTCGGATTTTGTAGTACCCTGATACTTATTATTAATCACCTTACTTAATCCTCTAGTTTTGGTAACTCGGATTTTGTAGTACCCTGACACTTATTATTAATCACCTTACTTAATCCTCTAGTTTTGGTAACTCGGATTTTGTAGTACCCTGACACTTATTATTAATCATCTTACTTAATCCTCTAGTTTTGGTAACTCAGATTTTGTAGTACCCTGACACTTATTATTAATCACCTTACTTAATCCTCTAGTTTTGGTAACTCGGATTTTGTAGTACCCTGACACTTATTATTAATCACCTTACTTAATCCTCTAGTTTTGGTAACTCGGATTTTGTAGTACCCTGATACTTATTATTAATCACCTTACTTAATCCTCTAGTTTGGGTAAATCGGATTTTGTAGTACCCTGACACTTATTATTAATCACCTTACTTAATCCTCTAGTTTTGGTAACTCGGATTTTGTAGTACCCTGACACTTATTATTAATCATCTTACTTAATCCTCTAGTTTTGGTAACTCCGATTTTGTAGTACCCTGACACTTATTATTAATCACCTTACTTAATCCTCTAGTTTTGGTAACTCGGATTTTGTAGTACCCTGACACTTATTATTAATCATCTTACTTAATCCTCTAGTTTGGGTAACTCGGATTTTGTAGTACCCTGATACTTATTATTAATCACCTTACTTAATCCTCTAGTTTTGGTAACTCGGATTTTGTAGTACCCTGACACTTATTATTAATCACCTTACTTAATCCCCTAGTTTGGGTAACTCGGATTTTGTAGTACCCTGACACTTATTATTAATCACCTTACTTAATACTCTAGTTTGGGTAACTCGGATTTTGTAGTACCCTGACACTTATTATTAATCACCTTACTTAATCCTCTAGTTTGGGTAACTCGGATTTTGTAGTACCCTGACACTTATTATTAATCACCTTACTTAATCCTCTAGTTTGGGTAACTCGGATTTTGTAGTACCCTGATACTTATTATTAATCACCTTACTTATTACTCTAGTTTGGGTAACTCGGATTTTGTAGTACCCTGACACTTATTATTAATCACCTTACTTAATCCTCTAGTTTGGGTAACTCGGATTTTGTAGTACCCTGACACTTATTATTAATCACCTTACTTAATCCTCTAGTTTGGGTAACTCGGATTTTGTAGTACCCTGACACTTATTATTAATCACCTTACTTAATCCTCTAGTTTGGGTAACTCGGATTTTGTAGTACCCTGATACTTATTATTAATCACCTTACTTAATACTCTAGTTTTGGTAACTCGGATTTTGTAGTACCCTGATACTTATTATTAATCACCTTACTTAATCCTCTAGTTTTGGTAACTCGGATTTTGTAGTACCCTGACACTTATTATTAATCACCTTACTTAATCCTCTAGTTTTGGTAACTCGGATTTTGTAGTACCCTGACACTTATTATTAATCACCTTACTTAATACTCTAGTTTTGGTAACTCAGATTTTGTAGTACCCTGATACTTATTATTAATCACCTTACTTAATACTCTAGTTTTGGTAACTCGGATTTTGTAGTACCCTGATACTTATTATTAATCACCTTACTTAATCCTCTAGTTTTGGTAACTCGGATTTTGTAGTACCCTGATACTTATTATTAATCACCTTACTTAATCCTCTAGTTTGGGTAACTCGGATTTTGTAGTACCCTGACACTTATTATTAATCACCTTACTTAATACTCTAGTTTGGGTAACTCGGATTTTGTAGTACCCTGACACTTATTATTAATCACCTTACTTAATCCTCTAGTTTGGGTAACTCGGATTTTGTAGTACCCTGACACTTATTATTAATCACCTTACATAATCCTCTAGTTTGGGTAACTCGGATTTTGTAGTACCCTGATACTTATTATTAATCACCTTACTTAATACTCTAGTTTGGGTAACTCGGATTTTGTAGTACCCTGACACTTATTATTAATCACCTTACTTAATCCTCTAGTTTTGGTAACTCGGATTTTGTAGTACCCTGACACTTATTATTAATCACCTTACTTAATCCTCTAGTTTGGGTAACTCGGATTTTGTAGTACCCTGACACTTATTATTAATCACCTTACTTAATCCTCTAGTTTGGGTAACTCGGATTTTGTAGTACCCTGATACTTATTATTAATCACCTTACTTAATCCTCTAGTTTGGGTAACTCGGATTTTGTAGTACCCTGACACTTATTATTAATCACCTTACTTAATCCTCTAGTTTGGGTAACTCGGATTTTGTAGTACCCTGATACTTATTATTAATCACCTTACTTAATACTCTAGTTTGGGTAACTCGAATTTTGTAGTACCCTGACACTTATTATTAATCACCTTACTTAATCCTCTAGTTTGGGTAACTCGGTTTTGTAGTACCCTGACACTTATTATTAATCACCTTACTTAATCCTCTAGTTTGGGTAACTCGGATTTTGTAGTACCCTGATACTTATTATTAATCACCTTACTTAATACTCTAGTTTGGGTAACTCGGATTTTGTAGTACCCTGACACTTATTATTAATCACCTTACTTAATCCTCTAGTTTGGGTAACTCGGATTTTGTAGTACCCTGACACTTATTATTAATCACCTTACTTAATCCTCTAGTTTTGGTAACTCGGATTTTGTAGTACCCCGATACTTATTATTAATCACCTTACTTAATACTCTAGTTTGGGTAACTCGGATTTTGTAGTACCCTGACACTTATTATTAATCACCTTACTTAATCCTCTAGTTTTGGTAACTCGGATTTTGTAGTACCCCGATACTTATTATTAATCACCTTACTTAATACTCTAGTTTGGGTAACTCGGATTTTGTAGTACCCTGACACTTATTATTAATCACCTTACTTAATCCTCTAGTTTTGGTAACTCGGATTTTGTAGTACCCCGATACTTATTATTAATCACCTTACTTAATACTCTAGTTTGGGTAACTCGGATTTTGTAGTACCCTGACACTTATTATTAATCACCTTACTTAATCCTCTAGTTTGGGTAACTCGGATTTTGTAGTACCCTGACACTTATTATTAATCACCTTACTTAATCCTCTAGTTTTGGTAACTCGGATTTTGTAGTACCCTGACACTTATTATTAATCATCTTACTTAATCCTCTAGTTTGGGTAACTCGGATTTTGTAGTACCCTGACACTTATTATTAATCACCTTACTTAATCCTCTAGTTTTGGTAACTCGGATTTTGTAGTACCCTGACACTTATTATTAATCACCTTACTTAATCCTCTAGTTTGGGTAACTCGGTTTTGTAGTACCCTGATACTTATTATTAATCACCTTACTTAATACTCTAGTTTGGGTAACTCGGATTTTGTAGTACCCTGACACTTATTATTAATCACCTTACTTAATACTCTAGTTTGGGTAACTCGGATTTTGTAGTACCCTGACACTTATTATTAATCACCTTACTTAATCCTCTAGTTTGGGTAACTCGGATTTTGTAGTACCCTGACACTTATTATTAATCACCTTACTTAATCCTCTAGTTTGGGTAACTCGGATTTTGTAGTACCCTGATACTTATTATTAATCACCTTACTTAATACTCTAGTTTTGGTAACTCGGATTTTGTAGTACCCTGATACTTATTATTAATCACCTTACTTAATACTCTAGTTTTGGTAACTCGGATTTTGTAGTACCCTGATACTTATTATTAATCACCTTACTTAATACTCTAGTTTGGGTAACTCGGATTTTGTAGTACCCTGACACTTATTATTAATCACCTTACTTAATCCTCTAGTTTGGGTAACTCGGATTTTGTAGTACCCTGATACTTATTATTAATCACCTTACTTAATCCTCTAGTTTGGGTAACTTGGATTTTGTAGTACCCTGACACTTATTATTAATCACCTTACTTAATCCTCTAGTTTTGGTAACTCGGATTTTGTAGTACCCTGACACTTATTATTAATCACCTTACTTAATACTCTAGTTTGGGTAACTCGGATTTTGTAGTACCCTGACACTTATTATTAATCACCTTACTTAATCCTCTAGTTTGGGTAACTCGGATTTTGTAGTACCCTGACACTTATTATTAATCATCTACAGCTATATAGCACTGGTTTAATCTAAAGATAACTCCATACACGTTAATTTATAAAGACCAATTTTCCCTAAGTTCTAAGTGATGAACAGTAAGTACGTTATGTACCTGAAAGTAATTTTCTGTTCCAACAACTTGGCTACTAACTTCTTGTAGCTCTTGGGAAGGATCTGCTCCTGGAGAAATAATGATGAGGACTGGTTCTGTTTCTTCAGTTTCGTTTTCATAAATCCTTCTCAAGTTAACTGCTAAAGGCGAGAGCTCTTTCAGGCCTAGATAAAGCAAAAATATTCACTTGTAACCAAATCTTTAAGAAGTGAAGAATGTAGGTCTACATCAGTCAAAACATGTATCTGTATCACGTATGAGAACTGAGATACTCATGTAATTAATAACCCTTTTCTACTTCAAACTCACTCAAAATACATTTGTATCATATAATAGCCACTAAACAATTACAATATCAAGGTTCTTATTTTAAAAGTTATATCTCATTTTGAAATGAGAATGATAGTTTTACCGATTTCTAACAGTGTAGTGTAGATATACTGATTGGGAAACAACATTTAACAGCAATATAATTTGTGTCTATCCTCAGGCCATTCCAAAAGTGAATGTTGACCTTTGCTTGCAAGTTCAGATTTTCAAATACTCTGCAGAAAGTGGTGGCTTTAAATGTGAGACAGACATCACCATTTACAGTATACACGAGAACTGAGCTACTTCTGGAAACATATGACCAACCTTATTCTAAACCTACATCAGTCAAAATATATCTATATCATATATATAAGAACTGAAATACTCATGGAATGAATACCCACTATTCTAAGTATACTTTAGAAAAGATCAGTAAATAGGTACACTTTTGGTAATACAAGTAAACCATATCCGTGTATAAATAATACCTGGCAGAGAAATAGAGATAAAGACCAGACAATAAGTACACTTTTGGTAATACAAGTAAACCATACCCACGTATAAATAATACCTGACAGAGAAATAGAGATAAAGACCAGACAATAAGTACACTTTTGGTAATACAAGTAAACCATACCCACGTATAAATAATACCTGACAGAGAAATAGAGATAAAGACCAGACAATAAGTACACTTTTGAAAATACAAGTAAACCATACCCACGTATAAATAATACTTGACACAGAGTAAAGACCAGAGGATAAGTACACGTTTGGTAATACAAGTAAACCATATCCATGTATAAATAATACTTGACACAGAGTAAAGACCAGAGGATAAGTACACGTTTGGTAATACAAGTAAACCATATCCATGTATAAATAATACCTGGCAGAGAAATAGAGATAAAGACCAGAGGATAAGTACACTTTTGGTAATACAAGTAAACCATATCCATGTATAAATAATACTTTACACAGAGTAAAGACCAGAGGATAAGTACACGTTTGGTAATACAAGTAAACCATATCCATGTATAAATAATACCTGGCAGAGAAATAGAGATAAAGACCAGAGGATAAGTACACTTTTGGTAATACAAGTAAACCATATCCATGTATAAATAATACTTTACACAGAGTAAAGACCAGAGGATAAGTACACGTTTGGTAATACAAGCAAACCATATCCACGTATAAATAATACCTGACAGAGAAATAGAGGTAAAGATCAGAGGATAAGCACATGTTTGAGAATATATGGTGTGGTAGTTACGTATAACTGATCATGTTGTGGTAATTAAGTACAACCAATCAGGGTGTGCTAGTTGTATTTAGTTCATTGTGAGTTTGACACTGATCTAAGCAAGTGGTTTATGACGTTTCAGACATACAGTGTTGTCAGAATATAAAATACATCTATTTTTATCTTCAGTTACTTCTGAGTTCATATTTAATATTCTAGTATAATGATACGTATGTTGTGATACCAGTATGTTGCCATGAAATCATTTTTCTGTTCCTTCCTCAACATATGACTTTACACTTGTAACCTTCACAAATACTTGTTACATACTCTGTAGAGCTTTTCAAAATTTGTTTTTTAAATAGTGACAGAAAGACCATTTAAATATTCCACAATCAGAAAAATATCACAGGAAGTTAGATGATTCATTGATAATTAGATACATGAAAAAATCCACAATCAGGAAAATATTACTGGAAGTTAGATGATTCATTGATAATTAGATACATGAAACAATCCACAATCAGGAAAATATTACTGGAAGTTAGATGATTCATTGATAATTAGATACATGAAACAATCCACAATCAGGAAAATATTACTGGAAGTTAGATAATTCATTGATGAATAGATACATGAAACAATCCACAATCAGGAAAATATTACAGGAAGTTAGATAATTCATTGATGAATAGATACATGAAACAATCCACAATCAGGAAAATATTACTGGAAGTTAGATAATTCATTGATGAATAGAGTAATAAGTTGTATTTTTAAAGTTCTAAAGTCACCACTTACACACAAAGATGGATATTTAATATATTGCAAATATACTATACACATCTTTAACAATGAATTTTGTTTTATATTCTGGTTAGTAAGTTGTAGCTTTTTACCTAGTACACGAGTTACAAACAATGTTAAAGCACTCTGAAGTCTATCTGGTCTTAAAGCTTGAATTAACAGAACTTGTTGAAAAGAAGAGAGCTGGCGAACTACAGTTGGAGGAATGTCCTGCTCACACTGACTGCTTGTAGAAAACTCTCGCCACATGGCAGCATCATCCAACTGAAGAGCTGATACCAAGTGGGGAAAGGTGATCTGTAGACAATGATCTGGTTACTATTAAAACTTACTAGTTGAAATTAAATAGCTTTATAAATTATATTACCTTAAATTTATCACATTATGTACATACCAAAATAAGGAAAACTAATAATAACAATGAGAGTTTCTTGTAATACATTAGGTTATTCCATAGACTACATCTGCCTTACAAGTTTAGGACAATGTCTCATTAGGTGAAACTGACTAAGTAGTGAAATATTGTTCAAACAGAGGTGTAAGTAACAGGTGTAAAAAAAGGATTTGAAGGAAGAAATGAAACACCAAAGAATGTAGCTGGAACAAAGTAACAGAAGTGACATCATCAGAAATTACACAGAGTTTTAGGATGGACTTGTTCATTGTATAGAAGAGTCCATATTGGACTGAAATCCATTCCTTAATTAGAGTTTGTGAAAGGCTGGTGGATTTTGATCGAGAAAGATTTTTTAAGTTTCCCAAGTTTTGGGTATTGTACAAGAACAATATAATTTTCTCTAACTAAATTTTCTTTTAACAAATACATTACAGGATTTCCTACCTGAACTCTCTCTTGACAAATACATGATAGTATTCTCTATTTAAATACCTTAAACAGGATGATGGTATTAGTAGGTACATGTCAATATTAAAACAATTTATTACAAATTGCACCTTTAACAGTAAGGTTTAACACTACTTCATCAAAACTTTGTAACTGTTCTAAAAATACCCCTTCTTACTGTAACATAATAATACTTGTAATCCATAACTTCTACCACTCTGATACTATTAAGACAATTTGCAGAAAGTAACTATGTTATCACACCATGAGGATGGATGTAGTAATTTATACCATTTTTAATGATGCTTAGTCCTAACGAGTTAGTACACTGTATGATTAGATCACCCGCTGTTCCCATCATAAGTTATCAGAAATGTTCCTTACTTTCAATAATGTTATTGCTAGAGCTCTTTCATCTGGAACCCACTTTGGTCGTGCAGCTTGCATTTCAAGTTTAATATCTGTTACCAGCAAGCCCACAAAAGCTTCCCATTCCTGTAAGTGAAATAACTCATTCTAAAACGTTACTACATGGTGATACTAACAGTAAAGTAACATACTGTAACATGTTACTATATAGTGACTCTGGAAGTAAAATAATAAACTTTTAGATGTCATTCAATGATGATCCTAGAAGTAACATAACACTGTAAGATGTTACTACATGGTGAACGTGGAAGTAAGATAACACACTGTAACATGTTATTGCATGGTGATCATGGAAGTAAATTAACACTAAGATGTTACTACATGGTGATCATGGAAATAAAATAACACTGCAAGATGTTACTACATGGTGATCATGGAAATAAAATAACACTGTAAGATGTTACTACATGGTGATCATGGGAATAAAATAACACTTTAAGATGTTGCTACATGGTGATTATGGAAGTAAAATAACACTGTAACATTACTACATGGTGATTATGGAAGTAAAATAACACTAAAATTATTACATGGTGATTATGGAAGTAAAATAACACTTTAAGATGTTACAACATGGTGATTATGGAAGTAAAATAACATTTTAAGATGTCTCTACATGGTGATTGTAGGAGTAAAATAACACTGTAAAATGTTACTACATGGTGATCATGGAAGTAAAATAACACTGCAAAATGTTACTACATAGTGATCATGGATGTAAAATAACACTTTAAGATGTTACAACATGGTGATTATGGAAGTAAAATAACATTTTAAGATGTCTCTACATGGTGATTGTAGGAGTAAAATAACACTAAGATGCTACAACATGGTGATTGTGGGAGTAAAATAACACTGTAAGATATTACAACATGGTGATTATGGAAGTAAAATAACACTGGAAAATGTTACTACATGGTGATCATGGAAGTAATATAACACAATGTAAGTTGTTACTATATGGTGATCCAAGAAGTGAAATAACACTGTAACATTGCTACATGGTGATCATGGAAGTAAAATAACACTGTATGATGTTGCTACATGGTGATCATGGAAGTTAAACAACACTGTATGATGTTGCTACATGGTGATCATGGAAGTTAAACAACACTGTATGATGTTGCTACATGGTGATCATGGAAGTTAAACAACACACTGTTAGATGTTACAACACAAAGATTTTGAAAGTAAAATAACACACTGTTTCTGACACTGAATAAAATAAACTGTTATGCTATAATTGAAATGAAACACATTCATCTAAGATATGGTTTGCCTTCAATTATAATAAGTTAAACACAAATCATTCATAATGTGTATTTTCTGTTTCATAAAATCTTAAAATATTCCACTTACATTATCTTGAAACATATGTGGATACATTCCATGAACTATGTGCATGGCAAATGTTAAGCGGTCAGCTTTAAATAAGGAGCGAGAAACATATTCATATAACAACAGCTGCAGTGCTTTAGTGAGCTCTTTTATCCTGTCATCAGTGTGGCCATCTTTCCCCTGTACCAGAATGACAAAGAACTTCAATGTACTTCATTCCAATACCAAACATCTTCTAAATACTTACTAGTGTAATATTAAAAGTACTTTAATCTCAGTTGCAAAGAAAATTAAATAACAATAAACAGTGAATTTGAAGGGTCATAATATGATTAATATTACAGTTGTTGTACACCTTTTACCTGTGTTAGAATATGTTAGTAAAAGGCATGCAGAAAACCCTAACAAGACACATGATTTACACTATGTAACAAAGTGTTTACTTTTTCTTGTTCCTGGGCATAAAGTGTTATTTCCCAATTGCTTATGTCTAAAGTAAATGGAAAAGACCAATTCTTCTCTTCAAACTTTGCTTTTAAAACCTGGGTAATGAAATTTTCAAATTTATCCATTTTCCAGAACATTCGAGGTAGATTCAGTGCTGAGTAGATGATTGAGAATTTCCTCAAACTTACAAGAATTTTCAAGAACTTTCTAGAATGTTGTAGAAATTAGGAGAATTTTCAAGAACGTTTTAGAATTTTCTAGAAATTTTCATGGAAATATATATACAGGGGCTCACCACTCACCACTTCAGTTTAGTGCTAGCTGCCTAAGTAAACACATAGACCTATCTGATTTTATCAGAAATGGCATAAAGAAGCTGAAAATTTTAGACCTTTTAAAATTTAAATATCTTTCACTTTAGTTTTTTTAAATTTCCAGCAGTATAGAAAAAATATCACATATAAAATATTTAGCATGAACCTCTTACACATTGGTTGTGGATGAAATACATTTATTCTTCATAATAACAATTTTATTTTGCTCTTTTGCAGGATGGTACAGAGGGGAAAAGAGAGCCATGAAGTTCCCTATTCCAAAAATTTGGCATGAACTCACTGACCACTCAAGCAACTGCTACTTCTGCATGGTAGACCCTTCCAAACACTGGGCTGGAAAGAATGCACCTGCTATCATGTATCCAAACCTTCCTTCACCCATCACTCCAGTGCCACACTGCCCTGAGCTCTCTGTACCCACTCAACCAGAGAGAAAGCAGCCATCCTCAGAAGAGAGCAACAAATCAGAAGAGGAGGTAGACGTTGAAGATCCAAATTACAATTTCAGAGATGCAGCTGGTGAGAGAAACCCATACTAACTCAACCAAGGACACCTCAATGACTTGATCAGAGATCTTGGTCTAACAAAGTCAAATGTCGAGACTATATCTGGGGGCTGATACGTGAAAGTGATTTACATTACAGTCGCAAATCTCGAAAAACTACTCACTTCTTAACATTTTCGTATAACTTTAGCATAAATACATGTAAATCTTGATTCATATGTTGTTTTATTCAGACCTTATTACACAGAAACCTTATTACCCTTTTAACCTTTAACCTTTAATAATAACCTTATTATTCAGACCTTATGTTAATGAAAATGTGCACATTTTCCCCCTTTTTTACACAGAAAATAGGTTAATTTCTAAATTTCATTATCCAGGTCACAAAAGTAAAGTTTGAAGGGAATAATGGCCATTTTCTGTGCTTTTACAACATAAGCAATTAAGAAATAACACATACTATCCAGGAACAAAATCTGTGTTACATAGTGCTATATTAGAAAATGTTGGCTATACTAAACAGAAAGCTCTTTAAAAAACTGTACACCTTTTATCTGTATTAAAATATGTTAGTAACAAAGTTTAAACTGTTCACATACAAAATTACTTACAGCCTTAGTCTGCAGAGCTCGATTAAACAAACTGAGGAATGACGATAAACTGAAGCGATACATGGTGTTTAGTTTAGTAAGTTCCACAATCAGAAAGTACAGATTGCTCCCAAACTGGGCAAGAGGCAGATACACTTTTCGTTCCTACAATACACAATACTGTTTGTTATTATAAAAGTATTATAAAAATTATTTAATTTTATAAGGACAAGTAGAAATTAATATATATGTAACCTAGTTACCTATAGTAATACAAAAAAGTTACAATGCTAGAAATCACATTGAAACAAGAAAGTCAAATCTAAATTATACCTATTTAAGGTCAGATTAATATGACTGCAGAGATCTGCCAAAGTAAGGATAAAATTTATTAAATTATAAATTTTTGTAGTTTTGACTTGCCTCAATACATTTTGTAGCATTAAAATTGTTTTATTACTATAGCTAACTAGGTTACATATTAATTACAAATTAATATTATTTATTAAATGTTTGTATTATAAAATTTAGTTATTATTCTCTGGTTGTATAATAAAGTTAACTGTTAAATGTCTGTATTATAGAACTTAGATAATATTCCCTAACTTATTATAAAGCAAATAGTTAAATATCTGTCTTACAGAATGTAGTTAATATTAGCTGGTTGTAATATAAAGCAAATAGTTAAATATCTGTCTTACAAAATTTAGTTAATATTAGCTGGTTGTATTATAAAGCTAATGGTTAAATATCTTTCTTACAGAATTTAGCTAATATTAGCTGGTTGTATAAGAAAGCTAATGGTTAAATATCTGTCTTACAGAATTTAGTTAATATTATCTGGTTGTATTAGAAAGTTAATGGTTAAATATCTGTCTTACAGAATTTAGTTAATATTATCTGGTTGTATTATAAAGCTAATGGTTAAATATCTGTCTTACAGAATTTAGTTAATATTATCTGGTTGTATTATAAAGCTAATGGTTAAATATCTGTCTTACAGAATTTAGTTAATATTATCTGGTTGTATTAAAAAGCTAATGGTTAAATATCTGCCTCACAGAATTTAGTTAATATTATCTGGTTATATTATAAAGCTAATAGTTAAATATCTGTCTTACAAAATTTAGTTAATATTAGCTGGTTGTATTATAAAGTTAATGGTTAAATATCTGTATTACAGAATTTAGTTAGTATTATCTGGTTGTATTATAAAGCTAATAGTTAAATATCTGTCTTACAAAATTTAGTTAATATTAGCTGGTTGTATTATAAAGTTAATGGTTAAATATCTGTCTTACAGAATTTAGTTAATATTATCTGGTTGTATTAGAAAGCTAATGGTTAAATTACTGTCTTACAGAATTTAGTTAATATTAGCTGGTTGTATTAGAAAGTTAATGGTTCAATGTCTGTGTTGAAGAATTTACTGAATACTTTCTTGCTGTATAATAAAGTTTCTTGTACATTAACTATATTATTAAATTTATTAACATTGTCCATGATACAAAATAAACACTTTTAGTGAAATATCCAGAATGCAGGATAATATCTATGAAATCTGAATTACTTTTCTCTGAGAATAGTGTTTAATTTTACTTTTTTATATCTTATTTGAATGCAGGATAATATCTATGAAATCTGAATTACTTTTCTCTGAGAATAGTGTTTAATTTTACTTTTTTATATCTTATTTGAATGCAGGATAATATCTATGAAATCTGAATTACTTTTCTCTAATAATAGTGTTTATTTTTACCTTTTTATAGCTTATTTTGTGTTCAATGTTAGATTTAAATGTTGTTTTTACAAATTTATTGTCTTTATGTTTTACGAGCAAATATCTAAATATTACAAGTGTGATAAGTTGTGTTGTGTGAGATTTCAACATCTTTTAACATAATACTGTAATAGAACTGTACACATTGGTATGTAATACAGATAATATTACAACTAACTGTTTAGAGAGCTCTTTTTAAAGGAAAGTTTAGAAAGACAGTGTAAAAATATCACTTAAACAGTCCTTTGGGTAGACTACAGCCTGTGACAAAAATTATCATAAACAGTTAGCATGATACACAATGTATTACACTGAGCTGTAGTTCCTCTGATTTATTATTTCAATAATCGTAATATGACCTCTACTTTGAAGTTCATTATACTAACCTTAATACCTTTATTCCTTCTAATAAATCTATGATACTTTTGGGTTTAATATAATTAATTTTATATCTAAAACTACAAATATTTATGACAATGAAAAACTAACAACATGCATGCATTAAATATATTTCTATGCTAAAATAAAAATTTATGATAGAAATTATACAGTTTCTGAATATAGCAACACTAATTTCCACACTTTCTGTTCTCTTCTAAATCTGACCTCATCTAAGGAAGCTTGTAGCTGATGTGACTCTTTCAAAGCAGCTGTAATGCTGGAACTGCTGGATTTCGTTTCGTTCAATGAAGCTATTAATTCTTTGTTTTCTAGGATGTTTCCTTGAGCCGAGGCAAGTTGCTCTAGAAGCGACTCCTCTAATTGGGTGAGCTGAAGTTTTTGTTCTTCCTCTTGTTTCAATACTTCACTTCTTCTTTCTTCTAGTTGAGGTTTCTCATGTTGTAGAACAGCTGCCAACAGCTGAAAGAGAAGACATCTTTCAGTACACCCAATCAATAAAATAATCAAACCATAACGTTAGAATATTTCAAAACTTATCAGTAGGTAGAAAATATCTAAGTACACCCAATCAATAAAATAATCAAACCATAATGTTAGAATATTTCAAAACTTATCAGTAGGTAGAAAATATCTAAGGATATCATGAAACTGGAGAAATTATAATACAACGTTAATAATCTTTATATATGCAAAAATGACTCGTTTGGGTTGAGAAAATATTTTACGTAGAAGAGCAAACAATGTTTTGACCTTCTTTGGTCATCGTCAGGTTATTAATCTTTGATACTATGCCACTAGTGAACATGTGCATATCATGTGACTACTTTCCATCAATAATAGTGCATGACCTATGTTGCTGAAACTAGCTCCCACTGATATTGTCACTCGATCCTGATTTTTTGACAATTGGCAGACTGAGAGAAGAACAACAGCAGTGTGGAGGCAGGGTAGGAAGTGTGAGAGAGGAGGTAAGCACATATTTCACTTCTCACAAAAAGTTAGAACAAACATCGCAAAAGTTGGGCATGTGTAGGCAATACACATTGAAACTGAGTGGAGAGCAGCCACTGAGAATGAAGGATAAAACTGAAACATAAATGTGGTACACTGCACTACATTTGGAACAAGGTATGCTCTTTGCCATTGAAACAGGAAATCGATCTGTAAGAAGTGTAAAAAAAATGTGTACAGTTGCAATTCAGTTGGATAGGTGCAAGCTATGATAAAACCAAAATTTGTCCAACTGGGAAATGGAAGGAGGAAAGCCAGCTTTGTCCCCTTGTCACTGAGTGGAAAATCATGAGTAGATATGGTAAATTAAAATTGACAACTCACACAGAAGGAAGCCTCCTTGGTCCATCACCCCAGTAAAGGAGAACTGGTAAGGACTCCCTTCTCCTACTGGAAGGTAAAAGGAGAGAAGTCCTGAGGAACAACTGTCTGCAAGTTCATATTCTGAAAAGCAGACCAACCCCAATTTATTCGACCAAAAGGTAGGTGTGGATGGACAGAAATCCCCTTTTGTTTTATTTTTTAAGTGATGGTTCACCATTGAATGAAACTTATTGACATAGAGTATTATGTGTATTTACCACTGTGTATGCCTACAGGAATCATTATAGCACAATCTGTAAACAGTGTGTGTTTGAGACAAAGTATACATGCCCATGCTAAACCTGCCACAGAATGTCTTCTCACTATCAGTGTTAGAGAAAAAGAAAAGATGGTCAAGGAAAACATAAATGAAAACAAGTGATAACAGATGAAGAGATGAGTGTAGAACTGTCAGAGGAAGGTGATGGTATCCACCTGAGGAAGATACAGCGAGCTCATGCAGATTATGAGCAATAAATGTATTGGGAGCAGTCCACATTCTTACCTGAATGATCTTGTTCAATAGTTGACTAATGTGAGCAGCCAAAACATGGTTAGACGATGAGCCTGATGAGAACAAAGGTTAAGGAAAGGGTAACCTTATACGGATAGGTTCAAACAAGGCTTAACTAGTTGACAAATCTAACCAGTGTGTGTTACACCAGAGAAAGCATGGGAAACAGATGAGTTCTCAGGAATTAAAACTCAATAATGTGGACTCTAAAAGAATATAAGAATCACATAACATCATAAGGAACAAATGGACAAAGAAGCCAATCAGGACTGGAATGGGAATATAGGTTGAAGATGAAGAGGTAAGAAAATGGATACTAAAGACAGTATGGGTCTTAGGAAGGAAGGACTAGTTGAGATATAGGATAATGGAAGAGGATTCAAATAACATTATTGATATAAATATCTAATCAATAACATACACAGCGAGGAGAAGAGGGAAATAGGTCTTGAGGAAGAGATGGTACACAGAATATGTAGACAAAGGTTCAAAAAGGACCATAATGATATCACAATCAGGCACAGCAAAGGAAGGTAAATGATGCATGGCTCATAAAGTAGAGAAAGGGAAGGAAATGACAGGAGAGGACAAAAACTTTCTGAAACTAGAAGAAATGAAAGTTGTTCAGTAAAGTGGCCTGATAGCTAGACATGGTCAAAGTGGACAAGCCTTTGTCAAACAACCAGGTGAAGTGGGAAAAATGAGGAATGGAAAGGCAGAAACCATGTAAAAAAAACCAAAGGCAGAAGAAGGACTATCACCTTTGCTTAATGGACACAGATGAAGGATTTTTTGTTGGAATAAGAAAGAAAGGATGCAATACGTAGAGTCAGATAATGGTGGAAGTTGATGGACCTGACAAAAACCATCCATAAAGATATAATATGGTGATATGTGGATGAATACTGTCTAATCTAGGCTGATAGAGTAATAGAGCCCAAGACAGAGGTAAGGATAGATAAGATTGTACAAGTAAAAGTTAGACCAGTGGGAACCAGGGTTGTGCTGACCAATGTGGAGCCACCAGTAGAACTAGACACAGAGTAGTTTGGATTAGAGACAGAAATATGAAGAGTATTTAAATAGGTAGGTAATCACAGACTTGAAGAACCTTCCAAACTGGAATAAATGCATCCATCTCCAGATTTAGTGGGTCTGGAACAAGAGACCAAAAGGATGGAAGACTGGTGTTCCAGTGAGTGATGAAGGCATATATGAGGTGTCCTCAGTTGGGAACACACCCACCAAATAACCCATAGGTTGAGGGACCACTTCATAGGGAAAATTGTTTTGGGGGAAAATACTCAATCTATAACCAGATTCAGGGCTTCAGGAATATGATAGGCTAAAAGAACACAATATGGTGACTGTGATCTTCAAGAAAGGAGATCCACAACCTGAAAGCACAGAGACCTGGAACAACTATGCTTGGTATTACATGAAACTATTGTTGAGTGTTCAAAGTTAACGATAACCACCCTCCCCTGCAGGAAAAGAAGAAAATGGAACAAAACTCAACATCTGCTATTAACTCGAGAATAATGATATGGAGAGAAAACTCCTTCATTGACCATAAACTAGAAACCTCTCTTGAATAAAGAAAAGCACCACAATTTTCTAAAGATGAGTCTGTAAATAGATGTAAACTTGGACAAGATGGAGGAAGCAACACCCCCTCCATGGTTTTGGCTTTGTCTAACCACCATGTTAGGTTGGCTATGATTAACAAACAAGAATAAATATATGGTCAAATGGATCTCACCTGTTCAGTCAAGCAAAACATAGTAGTAGTTATGTTGAGTTGTTAGAACTGTGTTGAATATATTATTCAAACTGTAAAGTTATATAAGGCTAATTGTTTTAAGGCCAAATGACCTAACATATATCTCACCTGTCCAGTCAACCCAGCCCTTGTAGTGGTGAAGTTAACAGTAGTTAAAATTGATGAGGCATGAGGAGGAAGTTCAACCAATGAGTTCTGAGTCGTCAAGAAAAGCCGAAAATTTTCATTATAGTCAATTAACTTTTCCCCAATCTGAATGACATAACGTGGTCCTGAATGTACAGTAAACAAGAATTGTTAAATAGATAAATCTGTAATTGTAATTTGATGAAAAAAATTAATTTAAAAGGAAAAATGCATTTATTAAAATTATTTTAATATGAAAAAACGTTTTAAAACACTATAATCATGAATTATTATAACAGTTTTACTTTGTATTAAACTGTCAATTCTATTAAAGAACTGAAAGATGAAATCTCTAATCAATTATTCTACATTACATAGAAATTTACAATTTTGAAATTGTTTTAATTCTATACAGAAGGCTAGCCCTTTAATTAAAAATAACTCAATAAATAATTATAGAGAAACTGATAAAATGATTAAACTACAAATTTACTTTTATCTATTAATGAATATAACTGAAACATATTTCAACTTTACATAACAGAAAGTACCTTGACTTGTAAGATCTCCCCTCAACACTGGGAACAGTATAGGTTCAACTGTATCTACATCTCGAACAAGTAAAGTTTTTCCAAATCTCACAGAAAGTTCTAGACTGGTCACAAAGTTGTGATCCTAGAGAACAATTTCACTAATTTATAACAGTAAATTGTTAACATAAAGACATATCAACAACCTAACATAAAAACATGTATCAACAACCTTAACATAAAAACATGTATCAACAACCTTAACACAAAAACATGTATCAACAACCTTAACACAAAAACATGTATCAACAAACCTAACACAAAAACATGTATCAACAACCTTAACACAAAAACATGTATCAACAACCTTAACACAAAAAAAATGTATCAACAACCTTAACATAAAAAACAAACAACCTTAACATAAAAACATGTATCAACAACCTTAACATAAAAACATGTATCAACAACCTTAACATAAAAAAACATGTATCAACAACCTTAAAGACATGTATCAAACCTTAACATAAAGACATGTATCAACAACCTTAACATAAAGACATGTATCAACAACCTTAACATAAAGACATGTATCAACAACCTTAACATAAAGACATATATCAACAACCTTAACATAAAGACATATATCAACAACCTTAACATAAAGACATATATCAACAACCTTAACATAAAGACATATATCAACAACCTTAACATAAAAACATATATCAACAACTTTAACATAAAAACATATATCAACAACCTTAACATAAAGACATATATCACCAACCTTAACATAAAGACATATATCAACAACCTTAACATAAAAACATATATCAACAACCTTAACATAAAAACATATATCAACAACTTTAACATAAAGACACATATCAACAACCTTAACATAAAGACACATATCAACAACTTTAACATAAAAACATATATCAACAACTTTAACATAAAAGCATATATCAACAACTTTAACATAAAAACATATATCAACAACTTTAACATAAAAACATGTATCAACAACCTTAACATAAAAACATCTATCAACAACTTTAACATAAAGACATATATCACCAACCTTAACATAAAAACATGTATCAACAACCCTAACATAAACACATGTATCAACAACCCTAACATAAACACATGTATCAACAACCCTAACATAAAAACATGTATCAACAACCTTAACATAAAAACATATATCAACAACTTTAACATAAAAGCATATATCAACAACTTTAACATAAAAGCATATATCAACAACTTTAACATAAAAACATATATCAACAACTTTAACATAAAAACATGTATCAACAACCTTAACATAAAAACATGTATCAACAACTTTAACATAAAAACATATATCAACAACCTTAACATAAAGACATGTATCAACAACCTTAACATAAAGACATGTATCAACAACCTTAACATAAAGACATGTATCAACAACCTTAACATAAAGACATGTATCAACAACCTTAACATAAAAACATGTATCAACAACCTTAACATAAAAACATGTATCAACAACCTTAACATAAAAACATGTATCAACAACCTTAACATAAAGACATGTATCAACAACCTTAACATAAAGACATATATCAACAACCTTAACATAAAGACATATATCAACAACCTTAACATAAAGACATATATCAACAACCTTAACATAAAAACATGTATCAACAACCTTAACATAAAAACATGTATCAACAACCTTAACATAAAGACATGTATCAACAACCCTAACATAAAGACATATATCAACAAACCTAACATAAAAACATGTATCAACAACCTTAACATAAAAACATGTATCAACAACCTTAACACAAAAACATGTATCAACAACCTTAACACAAAAACATGTATCAACAACCTTAACACAAAAACATGTATCAACAACCTTAACATAAAAACATGTATCAACAACCTTAACATAAAAACATGTATCAACAACCTTAACATAAAAACATGTATCAACAACCTTAACATAAAAACATGTATCAACAACCTTAACATAAAGACATGTATCAACAACCTTAACATAAAGACATATATCAACAACCTTAACATAAAGACATATATCAACAACCTTAACATAAAGACATATATCAACAACCTTAACATAAAGACATGTATCAACAACCTTAACATAAAGACATGTATCAACAACCCTAACATAAAGACATATATCAACAAACCTAACATAAAAACATGTATCAACAACCTTAACATAAAAACATGTATCAACAACCTTAACACAAAAACATGTATCAACAACCTTAACACAAAAACATGTATCAACAACCTTAACACAAAAACATGTATCAACAACCTTAACATAAAGACATGTATCAACAACCTTAACATAAAGACATGTATCAACAACCTTAACATAAAGACATGTATCAACAACCTTAACATAAAAACATGTATCAACAACCTTAACATAAAGACATGTATCAACAACCTTAACATAAAAACATGTATCAACAACCTTAACATAAAAACATGTATCAACAACCTTAACATAAAAACATGTATCAACAACCTTAACATAAAAACATGTATCAACAACCTTAACATAAAAACATATATCAACAACCTTAACATAAAGACATATATCAACAACCTTAACATAAAGACATGTATCAACAACCTTAACATAAAGACATGTATCAACAACCTTAACATAAAAACATATATCAACAACCTTAACATAAAGACATATATCAACAACCTTAACATAAAGACATGTATCAACAACCTTAACATAAAAACATGTATCAACAACCTTAACATAAAAACATGTATCAACAACCTTAACATAAAAACATAGTTTACAATTAATTTATACAAGTGTTAATTTCTTAATTTCAGGAGAAAATACTTAAATCAGTTCTCAATCTTCACTTATCTGAATCATAAGTTAACAATAAATTAAACACAATACATACCTTTCTAAGTAGATGTTGTTCTAAATGTTGATAATTCTTTTAGACAATTGTTAATGGATTATTTGTAACCATCAGGCAGAAAAGGTTTTGATTTTGTGAAATTAATACTTTGGAATAAACAGTTTGAACATTTTGTAATGTTTTACACTGATTGAAACAGTGCTCTATAAAACTTGTGCATTGCTTAACCAATCTCTAAACAAGTTCTTGTATATGCTCACAATTTAATTCTTTGTTTACTCAAAGTTGTTTCCAAAATAAATTATATGTATAGCTTGAAAGAGTGTAAAATAAACTATATGAAACATCTACTTGTTAATAATAATTGGTGCTTACTTGTTTACTGTAACATTATTTTTATATAGTGTTTGCAAGATGACATCCACTGGAGCTAGGCATGCTTGTCAGTAAGGTAATATCTACTGGAGTTAGGTATGTGTTTCAGTAAAATGATATCTACTGGAGCTAGGCATGCTTGTCAGTAAGGTAATATCTACTGGAGTTAGGTATGTGTTTCAGTAAAATGATATCCACTGGAGCTAGGCATGCTTGTCAGTAAGGTAATATCTACTGGAGTTAGGTATGTGTTTCAGTAAAATGATATCTACTGGAGCTAGGCATGCTTGTCAGTAAGGTAATATCTACTGGAGTTAGGTATGTGTTTCAGTAAAATGATATCTTCTGGAGCTAGGCATGCTTGTCAGTAAGGTAATATCTACTGGAGTTAGGTATGGTTGTAGGCAATAACATGCTATGTTATGAAGCTTGGCATCCTTCTATATAAAGATAATTATCATGTGTAGTTCTGTACTCAAAATCGTTATGTTCTTGCTTAAAATTATTTAATTAGAAATCACTACAAAACCTCTTCTAGTGTTCTGTTGCTATGACATCAACTGGAGCTAAACACTATAGTAAAACACTACAGTAAAATAAATTAGCTGAAAAAGCAAACTTCTCTCACCTGCTGGTTAACCTCTTCAAATTGAGAGTCTTTCAAGTGACACTTTAGCCAATCAACAGCTCGCAGAGATGGATCAATAAGAAAAGGACACAATGTGGTCTGTGAAGTGAAACAAATATTAGAATCAAGTGGTATTCACATGTAGTTACTAAACAGAGATGGATCAATAAGAAAAGAACACAGTGTGGTCTGTGAGATGAAACAAATGTTAGAATCAAGCGGTATTCAAAAGTAGTTACTAAACAGAGATGGATCAATAGGAAAAGGACACAGTGTGGTCTGTGAAATGAAACAAATGTTAGAATCAAGTTGTATTCACATGTAGTTACTAAACAGAGATGGATCAATAAGAAAAGGACACAGTGTGGTCTGTAAAATGAAACAAATGTTAGAATCGTGTGGTATTCACAAGTAGTTACTAAACAGAGATGGATCAATAAGAAAAGAACACAGTGTGGTATGTGAAATGAAACAAATGTTAGAATCAAGTAGTATTCACAAGTAGTTACTAAACAGAGATGGATCAATAAGAAATGGACACAGTGTGGTCTGTGAAATGAAACAAATGTCAGAATCAAGTGGTATTCACATGTAGTTACTAAACAGAGATGGATCAATAAGAAATGGACACAGTGTGGTCTGTGAAATGAAACAAATGTCAGAATCAAGTGGTATTCACATGTAGTTACTAAACAGAGATGGATCAATACGAAAAGAACAGTGTGGTCTGTGAAATGAAAGAAATGTTAGAATCAAGTGGTATTCACATGTAGTTACTAAACAGAGATGGATCAATAAGAAATGGACACAGTGTGGTCTGTGAAATGAAACAAATGTTAGAATCAAGTGGTATTCACAAGTAGTTACTAAACAGAGATGGATCAATAAGAAATGGACACAGTGTGGTCTGTGAAATGAAACAAATGTTAGAATCAAGTGGTATTCACATGTAAACAGAGATGGATCAATAAGAAAAGAACAGTGTGGTCTGTGAAATGAAACAAATGTTAGAATCAAGTGGTATTCATATGTAGTTACTAAACAGAGATGGATCAATAAGAAATGGACACAGTGTGGTCTGTGAAATGAAACAAATGTTAGAATCAAGTGGTATTCACAAGTAGTTACTAAACAGAGATGGATCAATAAGAAATGGACACAGTGTGGTCTGTGAAATGAAACAAATGTTAGAATCAAGTGGTATTCACAAGTAGTTACTAAACAGAGATGGATCAATAAGAAATGGACACAGTGTGGTCTGTGAAATGAAACAAATGTTAGAATCAAGTGGTATTCATATGTAGTTACTAAACAGAGATGGATCAATAAGAAAAGAACACAGTGTGGTCTGTGAAATGAAACAAATGTTAGAATCAAGTGGTATTCACATGTAGTTACTAAACAGAGATGGATCAATAAGAAATGGACACAGTGTGGTCTGTGAAATGAAACAAATGTTAGAATCAAGTGGTATTCACAAGTAGTTACTAAATAGAGATGGATCAATAAGAAAAGAACACAGTGTGGTCTGTAAAATGAAACAAATGTTAGAATCAAGCGGTATTCACATGTAGTTACTAAACAGAGATGGATCAATAATAAAAGAACAGTGTGGTATGTGAAATGAAACAAATGTTAGAATCAAGTAGTATTCACATGTAGTTATTAAACAGAGATGGATCAATAAAAAAAGAACACAGTGTGGTCTGTAAAATGAAACAAATGTTAGAATCAAGTGGTATTCATATGTAGTTACTAAAGTAAGTTTTGACTGTAAAATAACACATCCAAACTTGTGTGGTTAAAGTCATAGTGTGATGCTTAAAAACAAAGAAAGACATAAAAATGTATGATAACAAGTTTTCTTTTGGATAAAATGAATCCTCAAATGTATCCCGTAAATGATTCTAACTGGTTCTCAGTTAGCATGGTAGTCTTCAAACAAACATAATGTTTATTACAGAGATTAAAATATTGAAACCAGCTTCTAAAAGATGTTTGGTTCATTCATATGTTTATTGAAGGAGCACTACAACCAACTGGAAAGCTTCAGTGGAAAGCAATATTAGTGGGAAATAAAATATTTAATAAGTGATTAAAGCACCATCTATCAGTTTTAATATAAATATAGTTAAAAGAACTTATATCTTTGTTGAGGCTTCAAAACAAGAAGAAACATTATACTGATGCTTCCAGATGTGTCAGAATAATGGTCCACTTATACTATATGATCTCACTGTAGCACCATCTGTCAATTTTCATTTGAATTATAGTCACAGGAAGCTCTGTCATTGTTTAAACTTCAATATAACAAAAAACATCATCCAGATGTGTCACAAGAATGGTCCACTTATATTATAAAGCTGATTGTAGCACAATATATCAGTTTTAATATGAACTATAATTACATGAAGCTGCACCAATGTTTAATTCTCCAAAATGTTTCAGATGTAAACAAAACAAACATCTAATGATGTTACATACTAATCAAAGATGAGGAGAAAACCCACTTGTTGAGAAAATATACATGTAAAAATGGCTGGTTTGGGTTGAGTAAATTTTTCATGTAGAGGAGCGAACAATGCTTCAACCTTCTTTGGTTATTGTCAGGTTTACAAAGAAAGAAAGAGGTCACTGACCAGTAGCTGACCACATGTTTGAAGAGGATTGTGTAACTGAATGTAGGAATGCAGAAAGCGTGCTAAGATGTTTGATAATACTTATTAATATAGGTATAAAGGTGCTCCTTTGTATTGGTTTATTTTGGGCTTGAGTTGTTGTATAAGTAAGGCTTCTTTAATTTTGCATTTGTTTACATTTGTTTCTCTATTTAGTATTTGGGTGTTTTTTATGGTTATGTTGTGTTTATTTGACTTGCAGTGTTCGAAAACGTGTGAAGGTGACTTTTTGTGTTCTTTGAATCTGGTTTCCATTTTTCTATTTGTTTCTCCAATATAGAAGTTGGGGAGCTTATCACATTGTATTTTATAAATAATGTTGGTGTTGTGTTTGTCAGTGTAATTTTTACATAGTATAGACCTCAGTTTTGTGCTCTGGTTTTTGAATAAATTTGGTATTAACTGGAATGTCATATTTTGTTGCTAGTTTTTGCCAAATGTTGGTTATTTTGCTGCTGATGTCGGGAATATATGGTATGCAGCAATATATGGTTTCATGATTTTTTTAAATCGTGTGGTATATTTACTTTTGTTAGTTGATTTTGCTTTTTGTCTAGGTGTGTGTGTATAATGTTTTCTACAGTTTGTGAAGGAAACTTATTGATGTTGATGAAGTATTGTTTTATTTTGTCTAATTCATCATTAATTTTATCTGGTGAGCATAGTTTTATGGCTGTGTTTATTTGGTTTCTTAGTATGTTGAGATTTTGTTTTGTTTCATGTGCCGAGTCCCAAGGAATGTATAATCCAGTATGGGTTATTTTTCGGTGGATTTCTGTTTTGAATTGTGTATCAGTTCTTGTAATTTTGAGGTTAAGAAATGATATTTGATTGCTTTCTTCCTGTTCACATGTGAAGTTAATGTTGGGATGTATAGCGTTAATGTGATTGAAAAAATTAAGTTTGTGTTCTGTAGATGTGAATTCAGCAATTGTGTCGTCTACATACCTGTACCAGTATAGTGGTGGATGTAATGCTGTGCTAATTGCTTGTGTTTCAACTTGTGTCATAGAAATATTGGCTAGAACTGGTGATACTGGGTTGCCCATGCTTTGACCATTTGTTTGTGTATAGTTGTGGTTGTTGAACATGAAGTTTGTCTTCATCATGGTGAATTCTATTGACGGTTGCTAATTGGTTGCTGGGAATGTCTATTGATGGGTTAAGGTCTAGGATATAGAGTTTTAAGGCTATCTTGCAGGCTTCAACAGTAGGGAGATCTGTAAAGAGAGATATAACATCGAAACTGGCCATTAAGGCTTTATGGTTAAGTTGATTAAGATTAGACTTGAAATTAAAAGAGTCTTTGATGAATGAGCTGGCTGATGTTACGTATTTGGAGAATGCCCATGCTATGTATTTACCAAGATTGTAATTAAACGATTCATATGTGGACATTATTGGTCGTAATGAACAATCTGGTTTATGAGGTTTGGGGATGCCGTATATTTGTGGTTTGCATGAGTCGGTCTTGCGTAAGTAGGAATAAAGTGTTTGTGAAATTGTGTTAGCTTTTTTCATTTTTAGTAGTTGCGTTTTGTGTGTCTTTGTTGGATTTGTGTGTATTGGTTTAAATTTGTTAGTGTCTGATAGGATGCTCTTCATTTTTTGGATGTATTCATTCGTGTTCATTATGACTATAGCGTTACCTTTATCTGCTTTTAGAATTTTTATGTTTTTACATATAATGTTTCATTCTCCAATAATGTTTTAGATGTAAACAAAACAAACATCTAACAATGTTTCATTTTTCAGTAATGTTTCAGATATAAACAAAACAAAATCTAACAATGTTTCATTTTTCAGTAATGTTTCAGACATAAACAAAACAAAATCTAACAATGTTTAATTCTCCATAATGTTTCAGATGTAAATGAAACAAACATCTAACAAATGTTTAATTCTTCATAATGTTTCAGATGTAAACAAAACAAACATCTAACAAATGTTTAATTCTCCATAATGTTTCAGATATAAACAAAACAAACATCTAACAATGTTTCATTCTTCAGTAATATTTCAGATATAAACAAAACAAACATCTAATGATGTTTCATTCTTCAGTAATATTTCAGATATAAACAAAACAAACATCTAATGATGTTTCATTCTTCAATAATATTTCAGATATAAACAAAACAAACATCTAATGATGTTTCATTCTTCAGTAATATTTCAGATATAAACAAAACAAACATCTAATAATGTTTCATTCTTCAATAATGATTCAGATATAAAAAAGAAAGAAAGATTAAAGAATAATCTTACCCCAGCTTTCAATCCAGTGAGCTTATGACAAAAAATAAATAATGATGAGATAACATTGGAAGATTTTAAAATAAAACATTTCATCAATAAACCCATATAGAGCTTTTGATTATTAAAATATTTCTAACTGACTGCATTCTCCAGCACGAACCTTTTTAACATCTTATTTTTACACAATAGTTTATCAATACATAGTTTCAATATGAGTTTCACTAGAAATGTATCATATTGTACAAATATAATGAAATTACCCACACTCCAAGAATATATTACCTTTTGAAATGAACAGAAACTAAATCTTAAATTCTAATAAGGTTTCTAGCTTGATGTTTTTTGAACTTACAGGTTTTGCATTTCACCATGTACAAGTTCTAAAAATGTTATTACAGTTAACTTTCATCATATTCACTCAAAACAATCAGTGTTGGTACTCAGGTTAAACATTCCTACAACTTCAAGTGAATATAGACCATTATTTCTTCTCTATCTGTGTTAGTGATACATTGTACTTTAGTAATAAAAATCTCATTGTTACATAAGAGTTTGCTAGTTTCAACTGAAACATTTGTTTTTACAACAATTACGTGATTTAATATTGAAGAGGTAAGTATGTCACATTAATCTAATTTAAGAGCTTCATCACACTGTTTACAGTCCATGCTACCATGTCACATTCTGACAACTCTGCAGTATCTACTGTACTAGGATAACTGTTTCACAATAGTGTAACTCTGCAAAAAAAACTACTGGTATTGCATGTGGCAACTTAACCTGTATGTTTTCATAGACAATGATACAAATACCAATTTTATTCTCCAGCTACTTGAGAAATACAACAAATAACTTGTGTTGCTTACCATTACCTTACTTTAGATCTCTTATTGAATAGTCCTGGCACTCCAAGTTGATCCAGGTACTATTGTTTTCTGGTGACATTAAGTTCAAGAGATAACCCTCTCCTGTAAATTCTAAATTCCTACTTTGAAAACGTTTTTATGATCTGTGTGTAAACAAATGTTGCTTTGGAAAGGGCTGTTAAACATCTTTTCCAAAAGCAATCAATTTTTGGTGGCATCACACTCCATACAAAGAACTAAAAAATGTCGATGTTACAAGCTCCTCCACACCACAACTTTATATCAGCTGTGGTTATCATATGACTGGTTTTACTATGACACACTCAAAATTCTAAAGAACAAAGTGTTTAAGTTAGGTCTTTTGACATTTCTTTGGGATAAATGCTTGTAAAAGTTGCATACTTAGAATACAAACAACATTATTACCTGCATAATGATAATAGCATTTTCAACTGATAAAGGGTCAGAGGGTAATCCTTCACTCTTCCAAGTCAACTGCTCTTGTTCACTGCTCAGGAAGCGACAGAGATCAAAATTTACTAAGCCTAAAACCTCACACCACTGACTTAAGGTAGCTGTCCGAATGTCTTCTGGAGCCTCTGACAAATATGTGATAAAGGCAGCAGCTAACAATGATCGCAGAGGCAATTCTTCCAATTCTTGATCAATCTGACCTAACTATCAGGAAATAAGGAAACAATAATATGTTTTTAACATTATGTAAAATAAGCAAGGTTTTATTGATTAACAAAGAAGCAATATTACCAAGAAGAAAAAAGTCAGCTTCTACAAGAAATGACATTTACCTTGTCAAACAATATCATTCACCTGTTTTAAAGTGCAAGAAAGATACTCTAACATTGTATGGTTGTCATACAAGAGGATTGGCTGCTTTGTTTGATTTTATGTATATAACATAGGTCACATACCTACATTAAAGTTTTTACAAGTCTTACATACCTGTTCAGTCCACCTCTTGTATTCTCCTTCCAGCTGTTGTACAAGAGATTCAGCGGCCTCAATTGTTTCATTTGCTTTACGCAAGTTAATTTCAATTTCTGCAGCTTCTTTTGTAAATTTGTTGAGTCGATCTCTCAGATGAGAAACTTCCTGTTCCACATCCACTAAAGCAGTACTCAGCCTTGTGATTCGATGCTCAGCAGTTGCCAGGTTTCTACAAATGTTAAAATGCTACTTAAACCAATAGAAAAAACACAATGAAACCATCTCTTTAAAAGGTATAAAATCTTGGAATGATACTGTTTAAATGTTGATCAGATGAACTTTAACCAGATTAAAACTTACTAAGTGCATACATATTAGTCTCAAAGTATGAATATCCCAGTTCAATTTTACTTACTTAGACCATGTTTAATTAACAAGAACCAACAGCTAAGATTAAGATAACAAAACGCCCATTGCTTACTCTTGTAGTTTTGCCTGTTCCTTTTCAAGAGGTTTGATTTTTTCTAAGACCTTAGAATACTTGACGTTGGCTTTGACCCAGGCTGCAAGAGGGGCAGCTGCAGCAGAAGCACGTTTGGCATTCTATAAGTATTCAACAAAGAATGATTGGCATTCTACAAGTATTCAACAAAGAATGATTGGCATTCTATAAGTATTCAACAAAGAATGATTGGCATTCTTCAAGTATTCAACAAAGAATGATTGGCATTCTTCAAGTATTCAACAAAGAATGATTGGCATTCTTCAAGTATTCAACAAAGAATGATTGGCATTCTATAAGTATTCAACAAAGAATGATTGTATTTTAATAATGTTTATAAAAATAATGAGAATGAACCAAAACCTGTTTCATGATGTTGTGAAATATGTTTACTCCAAGGTTCAATTTCTGTGCTACTTATGTTTTAAATGAGCCATATAAAGATCTTACTAAATCCTCTGAAAATTCTAATATAAATTAAATCGTTTATATATTACAGAGCCAGTATATGATTGAAAGCCTAGAAAAAAGCAGCTAATTTTTGAAAAATGAACACAGCACCATGGTGGAAAGAACCAAGTATAGCAGGCAGGTCAATGATATGAATAACAAAGTACCTACAACAAGCAAAAGGGTCAAACAGTGATAAGTGTCCTTCTTTAATAAACAACAACAAAGGATATCCATGCAGGAAGACATTAAAGACTGACACAACTCAGCCATGATGAGTGTAGCTGTAACTGAGCTAAGAAATCTTATCTATAACAACATTTAGACAGTATCCTTTAACTAATCCAATAAACAACTTACCAATGATAAGTTGAAAGTAACTTAAACAGTTTAGCCATGATGAATGTAGTTAGTATCTGTAACTAAATTAAGTCTTCTTTCATTTAAAAGTCTAAGTTCAATCTACATTTTTGATAAATTATTAAGTTATACTTGTTTCATAAAATTCCACTTCTCATTAGTAGCCCTGACCACAAGTTAAGGAAACAGGGATAAACTGGACTTATATCATGGGAAAAAGTATCAAACATACTGTTGGTGTGAATGTGCTTTGTGGTCACTACAAGAAAAACCTATACACTGGACATGTGAAATAAAGGAAAAGTGTCACTGGCCACTATTCAGTTCTTCACATTATACAGTCACACAACAGCAGATATAATAAATAAACTTAGTCTTGTGAAAACTGTTTAATCTCACAGTCTAAGTTCAAGAGAGGTCTACTTCAATCTGTATTTTGAAGTGGAGTGGGATTCTACACAACTCAACAACACCCACTGATCAACATGTAAATTACAAAGTAGCTGGACAATATTAAATTGTCCAACTTAAATGAATATGTCATTTAATATGAAGTTCAAAGTAGTTTGCAGGAATCAGAGAAATACCTTTGGGTCAAATGACTCTCCATTTTTCTTCAACAAGCTTTCAACTCCATCTCTCATTTCTGGATTAATTCGTCGAGCATCAAATGCCAAAATTTCTTCTTTCACTCCTCGTTTTGATAGAAAACTGCAGAAAAGAAAATATTTAATATTACATTTTTTCCCCTCCATTTATGTTATGTTGAACATGCATTAGTTGATTATAATGTCATAATTTCACATGTTCAACATGCAATAGCTATTTATGATGTTGTGATGTCTTAGATCCAACATGTACGAGATTGTGATGCGATGGACTTGTCACATGTTCATAACTAAAAGTCTGACAGAATGACAACTGTAAAAAATAATCAAACATTTCTGATTAAAAACACAAATGCATCTTTGAATAATCGTCAAATCCCTAAAAAAACATTTAGCACTGTGTTAGTGAAAATATTTGCTCATTAGTGGGTGTTAAATCGTGTATTATCTGACATCACAATCCATATTAAAATACAAGTATAAACAAAATACACACATTGGTTTTGCTCACAATTAAAGAAATACAAATATGATATGAATACAACTATTATTTATTTGTCTAGCTGATCAAATATGTAGTTGATTATTTGTTCTGCAATACAAGTAAATATGTATTATACTTCTAGGATTGTAATTGTACCTGTGACAAAAGGACTATAGACAAATTAAATTGGAATTTCTTAATTGTTTTACTTACTAATAGCTACTAACCCTAAATTAAGAACTGCATCATCCTACTACAATTCACAAAACCAATACAATTAGTGCAACTCCTTTCTCTAAAATACAGATGTAGAAACAGAATACTTAATACAGCTATTTTAACTTTCAACATGCATTATACTTCTAGGATTGTAATTGTACCTGTGACAAAAGGACTATAGACAAATTAAATTGGAATTTCTTAATTGTTTTACTTACTAATAGCTACTAACCCTAAATTAAGAACTGCATCATCCTACTACAATTCACAAAACCAATACAATTAGTGCAACTCCTTTCTCTAAAATACAGGTGTAGAAACAGAATACTTAATACAGCTATTTTAACTTTCAACATGGCCAAAACTTAAATATTTCATTCACTTTCTACTAAAATAAATCTTGACACTTTATATTTATTTCATCCAGGCATTTCACACAAAGCTTTCCATGTCATTATTTTACATTCACACTTTTAACATATGAACACTGAACTTTATTACCAAACCCAGAATGATTTTGTTGGAAGTTACAAAAAAGAGAAAGTACAACTACATCACTACCACTTATCTCTTTATATTAACACAAGATATAAGAAAGTACAACTACATCACTACCACTTACCTCTTTATATTAACACAAGGTATAAGTACAACTACATCACTACCACTTACCTCTTTATATTAACACAAGATATAAGAAAGTACAACTACATCACTACCACTTACCTCTTTATATTAACACAAGGTATATGAAAGTACAACTACATCACTACCACTTACCTGTTTATATTAACACAAGATATAAGTAAGTACAACTACATCACTACCACTTACCTCTTTATATTAACACAAGATATAAGAAAGTACAACTACATCACTACCTCTTTATATTAACACAAGATATAAGTAAGTACAACTTATCACTACCACTTACCTTTTATATTAACACAAGATATAAGTAAGTACAACACATCAGTATAAGTAAGTACAACTACATCACTACCACTTACCTCTTTATATTAACACAAGATATAAGTAAGTACAACTACATCACTACCACTTACCTCTTTATATTAACACAAGATATAAGTAAGTACAACTACATCACTACCACTTACCTCTTTATATTAACACAAGATATAAGAAAGTACAACTACATCACTACCACTTACCTCTTTATATTAACACAAGATATAAGAAAGTACAACTACATCACTACCACTTACCTCTTTATATTAACACAAGGTATAAGAAAGTACAACTACATCACTACCACTTACCTCTTTATATTAACACAAGATATAAGAAAGTACAACTACATCACTACCACTTACCTCTTTATATTAACACAAGATATAAGAAAGTACAACTACATCACTACCACTTACCTCTTTATATTAACACAAGATATAAGAAAGTACAACTACATCACTACCACTTACCTCTTTATATTAACACAAGATATAAGAAAGTACAACTACATCACTACCACTTACCTCTTTATATTAACACAAGATATAAGAAAGTACAACTACATCACTACCACTTACCTCTTTATATTAACACAAGGTATAAGAAAGTACAACTACATCACTACCACTTACCTCTTTATATTAACACAAGATATAAGAAAGTACAACTACATCACTACCACTTACCTCTTTATATTAACACAAGATATAAGAAAGTACAACTACATCACTACCACTTACCTCTTTATATTAACACAAGATATAAGAAAGTACAACTACATCACTACCACTTACCTCTTTATATTAACACAAGATATAAGAAAGTACAACTACATCACTACCACTTACCTCTTTATATTAACACAAGGTATAAGAAAGTACAACTACATCACTACCACTTACCTCTTTATATTAACACAAGATATAAGAAAGTACAACTACATCACTACCACTTACCTCTTTATATTAACACAAGATATAAGTACAACTACATCACTACCACTTACCTCTTTATATTAACACAAGATATAAGAAAGTACAACTACATCACTACCACTTACCTCTTTATATTAACACAAGGTATAAGAAAGTACAACTACATCACTACCACTTACCTCTTTATATTAACACAAGGTATAAGAAAGTACAACTACATCACTACCACTTACCTCTTTATATTAACACAAGATATAAGAAAGTACAACTACATCACTACCACTTACCTCTTTATATTAACACAAGATATAAGAAAGTACAACTACATCACTACCACTTACCTCTTTATATTAACACAAGATATAAGTAAGTACAACTACATCACTACCACTTACCTCTTTATATTAACACAAGGTAAAAGAAAGTACAACTACATCACTACCACTTACCTCTTTATATTAACACAAGATATAAGAAAGTACAACTACATCACTACCACTTACCTCTTTATATTAACACAAGATATAAGAAAGTACAACTACATCACTACCACTTACCTTTTATATTAACACAAGATATAAGAAAGTACAACTACATCACTACCACTTACCTCTTTATATTAACACAAGATATAAGAAAGTACAACTACATCACTACCACTTACCTCTTTATATTAACACAAGGTATAAGAAAGTACAACTACATCACTACCACTTACCTCTTTATATTAACACAAGATATAAGAAAGTACAACTACATCACTACCACTTACCTCTTTATATTAACACAAGATATAAGAAAGTACAACTACATCACTACCACTTACCTCTTTATATTAACACAAGGTATAAGAACAACTACATCACTACCACTTACCTCTTTATATTAACACAAGGTATAAGAAAGTACAACTACATCACTACCACTTACCTCTTTATATTAACACAAGATATAAGAAAGTACAACTACATCACTACCACTTACCTCTTTATATTAACACAAGGTATAAGAAAGTACAACTACATCACTACCACTTACCTCTTTATATTAACACAAGATATAAGAAAGTACAACTACATCACTACCACTTACCTCTTTATATTAACACAAGATATAAGAAAGTACAACTACATCACTACCACTTACCTCTTTATATTAACACAAGATATAAGAAAGTACAACTACATCACTACCACTTACCTCTTTATATTAACACAAGATATAAGTAAGTACAACTACATCACTACCACTTACCTCTTTATATTAACACAAGATATAAGAAAGTACAACTACATCACTACCACTTACCTCTTTATATTAACACAAGATATAAGAAAGTACAACTACATCACTACCACTTACCTCTTTATATTAACACAAGATATAAGAAAGTACAACTACATCACTACCACTTACCTCTTTATATTAACACAAGATATAAGAAAGTACAACTACATCACTACCACTTACCTCTTTATATTAACACAAGATATAAGAAAGTACAACTACATCACTACCACTTACCTCTTCATACTAACCCAAGATACAAGAAAGTACAACTACATCACTACCACTTACCTCTTCATAAGAATTCAGGATATAAGAAAGTACTACTACATCACTACCACTTACCTCTTCATACTAACCCAAGATGTGTCAAGGATTCCCATAAGTCTCAGTACACCTTCCAGAATATCTCTTATGACATCTGGTGGAGCTCTTAGTGAACGTATTTCAGATAATGACTCGGGTTTAATGTTACCAACAGCTGCCTTGGCTACATGGGGTTAAAATTGTGAAGGTGTTTTCACACTTTATTTTAGTTCATCGTAACCAATAGTACTTTAAGACATATGAACAACAAAATTTTGTGAAAAATGTATATCAGCTTAAATGAAAAATAACAAAAATATTAAAAACGTTCATATAAAAATAAATACATGTATGTTTATTCCTAAATACCAGGAAATAAGAAAATGTTTAAATTTGTAATAGACTTTATTATTAACTTTGCATAAAAAATAGTTTAGGTGAGAGTGACACAAGTGCTGCAAAAGATGCGTATTAAAAATCTAGAATCATAAAATTATTATATGTGACTTTTACAAACTCATGTTACAAATCCATTTTCCTTCAGGATATACAAAAATTATAACAGTGTGTAAGAAAATAATTTCAACAACACTATAATTGTTATATGTTGCCCAGGACACATTTCACTTAATACAGAGGTTTTCAAATAAGGTGGAACACTATTTATGCAGGCAATTTGGTAGAACAGTAACTGTTATGGTTGAATGTCTTTAGAAGCTGGCAAGCCACAATATGAATAATCATATCTGTCATATGATATTACGTTAAGCTTATTAGGAACAAGATCTATACAAATAACTGTTGTGTGTACATCTGTTCCTTATACGTTTCCACATTTCTTAATCAATCAGCACCAAAAACTGACACGGTAATACGAGATGATACAAGTAAGGTCATGGATGATGGTGTTTGACAAAATAACTGTTGTGTGTACATCTGTTCCTTATACGTTTCCACATTTCTTAATCAATCAGCACCAAAAACTGACACGGTAATACGAGATGATACAAGTAAGGTCATGGATGATGGTGTTCGACAACCCTAAAATAGTTTCATACCCGAGATCTGCAGTAAACCTATGTTAGTACACTAAATATATTTTCCTCATTTATTGACCAATCAGCATCAAACTTGATACAATAATACAGAATAAGACAGATTTATAAAATAATTATTTACTTGGTCAACAATCTTGTGTAACACTCAGGTTAAGAATGAATTATGTAAACACAATTGTTAGAAATCTTCAACACAATGAATCTCTTATTTCATTATTAGTACATTTATTTATTTTATTACACTCTGATCTTCAATGTGTTTAGTGAAAATAGACACACAATTTACTACTTCTTGTTACAAATGAGCTTTTATTTCACCTGTCAAAAAGACAGGAACTCCAGCTAGTTAAGAAATAATAAACAGCTTGAAACAGCAAACTATACTTACAATATGTGTATCTATAAACATTAAGCAAACACTGACAATGTGTGTAGGGAGAAACACTGAACAAACACTGACAAAGTACACTTACAATGTGTGTAGGGAGAAACACTAAACAAACACTGACAAAGTACACTTACAATGTGTGTATATATAAACACTGAACAAACACTGACAAAGTACACTTACAATGTGTGTATGAAGAAACACTGAACAAATACTGACAAAGTACACTTACAATGTGTGTATGAAAAAACACTGACAAAGTACACTTACAACATGTGTATGTACAAACATTAAATAAACACTGATAAATTACAGTTACAATGTGTATATGGAGAAACACTGACAAAGTACACTTACAATATGTGTATGTATAAACATTAAATATTTTACCTTCTTTAATAAGAGGTTCAATTTCTTCCAATTCTTTATCTATGTCAATTTTACGTCTTGCAATTTTTTTATTTTCTTCTTCCATTCGAGCTTTTAATCCTTCCATTTCTGTTTTTTGGTCAGTTGTATTCTAAAATTAAAGTATGCTTTAAAAACTTTTGTAATAATAAAAACGTTTTAGTTTGTTTGTTGAAAAAAGAACTGTTATAATAGATTAGATATTATAAACTACAAAACTAATACAATGTTTACTTTTAAACAAATGACATACAAGATTAAAAATCCATTACACAAAAAAGTATTAACTAAGATAAGTAGGCTAAGGTGTACACAATATGAAAATAAAGCTAAGATGTACTTGGTAAGACAAGTAGGCTAAGGTGTACATAGAACGAAAATAAAGCTAAGATGTACTTGGCTAATCAAGCTTAACATGATGCCCTTGGTAACCCAAACAGCTCGAGAGCATTGTGTGCTATTCAGGTATGTCAAGGGTATTGATTGTTACCCATGCAAGTCAATAGAATTGTTTGTTACCTAAGTATGTTTAGAGAATTCTTTACCACCCAAGTGTGTCAAGTGAATTGTTTCTTACCCGAGTACATCAACAGTATTGTTTCTTACCTGAATATGTCAACAGTATTGTTCAATACCCACGTATGTCAATAGAACTGTTTGTTACCAAAGTAGGTCAAGAGTATTGTTTGTTACACAAGTATATCAAAAGTACTGTGTTTTAGCCATGTGAAGAGCATTGTTTGTTAAAAAAGTATGTCAAGAGAACTGTTTGTTACCAAAGTATGTCAAGAGTATTGTTTGTTACCAAAGTATGTGAAGAGTATTGTTTGTTACCAAAGTATGCCAAGAGAATTGTTTGTTACCAAAGTATGCCAAGAGAATTGTTTGCAACCAAAATATGTCAAGAGTATTGTTTGCTACCAAAGTATGTGAAGAGTACTGTTTGCTCCCAAAGTATGTCAAGAGTACTGTTTGTTACCAAAATATGTGAAGAGTACTGTTTGCTCCCAAAGTATGTCAAGAGTATTGTTTGTTACCAAAATATGTGAAAAGTAGTGTTTGCTCCCAAAGTATGTGAAGAGTAGTGTTTGCTCCCAAAGTATGTGAAGAGTACTGTTTGCTCCCAAAGTATGTCAAGAGTACTGTTTGTTACCAAAATATGTGAAGAGTACTGTTTGCTCCCAAAGTATGTCAAGAGTATTGTTTGTTACCAAAATATGTGAAAAGTAGTGTTTGCTCCCAAAGTATGTGAAGAGTAGTGTTTGCTCCCAAAGTATGTGAAGAGTACTGTTTGCTCCCAAAGTATGTGAAAAGTACTGTTTGCTACAAAAATATGTGAAGAGTATTGTTTACTACCAAAATATGCCAAGAGTACTGTTTGCTACAAAAATATGTGAAGAGTATTGTTTGCTACCAAAGTATGCCAAGAGTATTGTTTGTTACAAAAATATGTGAAGAGTACTGTTTACTACCAAAGTATGCCAAGAGTATTGTTTGTTACAAAAATATGTGAAGAGTACTGTTTACTACCAAAGTATGTCAAGAGTATTGTTTGTTACCAAAGTATGTGAAGAGTATTGTTTGTTACAAAAATATGTGAAGAGTACTGTTTACTACCAAAGTATGTCAAGAGTATTGTTTGTTACCAAAGTATGTGAAGAGTATTGTTTGTTACCAAAGTATGTGAAGAGTATTGTTTGTCACCAAAGTATGTGAAGAGTATTGTTTGTTACCAAAGTTTGTGAAAAGAATTGTTTTTTACTAAAGTATGCCAAGAGTATTGTTTGTTAAGAAAAAATGTGAAGAGTACTGTTTACTACCAAAGTATGCCAAGAGTATTGTTTGTTACAAAAAAATGTGAAGAGTACTGTTTACTACCAAAGTATGCCAAGAGTATTGTTTGTTACAAAAATATGTGAAGAGTACTGTTTGCTACCAAAATATGCCAAGAGTATTGTTTGTTACCAAAGTATGTGAAGAGTATTGTTTGCTACCAAAGTTTGTCAAGAGTACTGTTTGTTACCAAAGTATGTCAAGAGTATTGTTTGTTACCAAAGTATGTCAAGAGTATTGTTTGTTACCAAAGTATGTCAAGAGTATTGTTTGTTACCAAAGTATGTGAAGAGTATTGTTTGTTACCCAACTATGACAATAGAATTGTTTGTTACCTGAGTGGGTTAAGATTTGTTATATAGGGAAGGAAAGTGTTATTTACCACTCAAGAAAGTCAAATGATACAAAAAGTGCCCATCCTGCTGAAATACACTCATTTAATGGCATCTCTTATCATAGTCAAAGATATCACATGATCATTTGAAAGATATTTGTTATCTATTGGTAATACAATTACTTTCTAGTTAAAGAAGTACAGAACTTTGTGTCATACAGCATCCATCATGATGACTAAAGTGTCAAGTTACCTAACCCTGAGGAAAATTACATTTGAAAATAATGAGATAAAAAATATACTTGACAAAATAGTTGTTTTAGTACATGTTTTTAAATTAATAACTTTATTTAACAAAAACAGATTGAAAGTAAGCCATTATAAATCAATAATTATAAAAACAGACTATTAACTAGTTTACTTGATAAAGAAAAGTAAAATATAGTCATAACATAATAAATACGTGTTTAAAGTATTTCTTATAATATTACATGTTGTGCTCACAGTGTAAAATTATTTTTCTGAAACACAAAGAATTTATCATTAGAGGCAGGTAGTAATACAATTAAACTTGTCATATAACAACGAGCAGAATTCATTACATACAGTCATACTGGTCGTGATCTGTTGCAGAGCGTGGTCAGCTTCAGCCTGTTTCTCAGCTAGTAGCTTACTTTGTTCTCCAGCTTCTGATTTCAACTTGTCCACTAACGCTTTAGCTTCATTCAACTTGGATACACCGGCCTGAGAAGATAATCCAGATTTCAGATAGTACATTTTATTTAGGTATTAAATTATGTGTCACATTGTACCAAATCACACAACAATAATTTAATGAAATTAGTTAGGACATAACTCTGTGATATTTAATAACATTTATCAGCAAAATTTAAACTTGCAGATAATATTACCTAAATTTAAATAGCAGAGCTTTGTACAAAATAAAACCTCAGACTTTAATAACACAATTAAAAATTAGAGACTGTACGATGGATACACGTGAACAGTGACACAACTGTTTCAAGAACACATAAGAGAAGTACAGGTTACACTTACTGGTTTAGTTTACACATAAAGGACAGTCTCACACTGTGATATTTTAAAATAAACAAATTACAAGGATGAAGGGAACATAAATATTTCAGTTTCTGTTGGATGTTTAGGAAAAGTACCATACAACCAACAACATAAAAATATCATTATCTGGAACAGTTTCTGCTACATTTGTAAGTAACATACTCTCACTAAGCCATGTAACAACTTACAACACCTACACTGTAAACAGACAGAATTTACAACTTCATTCATTATCTGATGACTTTAAGAAAAGTTTTTGCAACTTGCAACTGACCTTGTTGTAAATACAATGAAAATAATTTCTGTGTGAAAATTTATATGTACCTGCAAATGTTGCTTTCTTTTCTCAATTCCAGTTTTCTTCCTAGTATAGACAGCTTGGTAATTGTGAACAAATGAAACATAGCAACGTGGAATGGACAGGTTACTCCTACAGTTCTCATGGATTCGAAGAAATCCATTTAACAAAGCATCTCCTCCTGCTATTGGCTGATCAGCACTTTTATTTCGACCAACAGAACTTCCTTCACCTTGAACAGCTTTCTTCAACAACATTGATGGTATCTAAAAATATTTTATTAAAATATATCTATAGCTGTCATGCTGCACATTATAAGCCACGAAACCAAATGCAGGGATTACTTTAATAAAACTACATCAGAGTTAATTCACACTTTGAAAGTTTTGCATTTAAGTACAGGATAATGTTTCTTTTAGTCTACACAACAAGTAAAAACAAGGTTTGAACGAAGGGTGTTTATCACAGAGATACAAATGTGTTTAATTTAGTGATGTGTTTCTTATACCTATAATCCACATTTGTACACATGTAACTTCAATAGCATCTTCAACCTGAAAGATTTTGTTCTACATTTAACTGCAAGATCAGAGATCCAGGTATGACCATCAATAAACTAGAAGATCAGAGATCCAGGTATGACCATCAATAAACTAGAAGATCAGAGATCTAGGTATGACCATCAATAAACTAGAAGATCAGAGATCCAGGTATGACCATCAATAAACTAGAAGATCAGAGATCCAGGTATGACCATCAATAAACTAGAAGATCAGAGATCCAGGTATGACCATCAATAATTTAGATGAGCTAATGATAAAGTCAGGAACAATTCATGCTGACATGACTACTGTTAATTAAACTGTGACATTAACACCACTACCAGCCTAAAGTGTCTCAATATCATCTACATATAATGGTTACAATGGACAAAACTACTGTTATTTTTAAAAGTGAAGAAATGTTAGAGGCTCATATTAAACACATTATGTCTTTGGCACATAGTACAAACACACACATATATAACCAAAATCAAGTTCAAACAAAGATAAAAAATACAAATTGCTGCACCAAATGAAAGGATCACAGGATACAGGCTATACTGTGGGTTACAGATTGTATCCTAGGTTTTGGAGGTTGGTTGGTTGATTGATTTGGTGTTTTCTAGCACAAAGCAGCCAGGCTATCTGTGTCAAACATCTGGTAAAAAGTTAAAATTAAAGTAAATTTAGTAAAATACATAAAAGAAAATTAAGGTAAAACAAAACAAAGTTTAAAAAAACATAAATAGTATAAAACCAATGTTTACATCTAGTTTACAATGTGAAGAGAAAAACTACAGTAATACAAGTTGCAAAGGACTTTCTGTAGTATAGCTGTAATAATTATAACTCACCAGGAACACTAACAGGTAAGTACAAAAACCACTGTCAGTCACCTGAAGTTGGACTTTCCAGTCCTGGTATTGAGTTATTTAATGTTATGGCCAATTTCTAATTTCAAATCGAACTAGATGAACTGTGATTTTTAAAAGGGAGCCACATTAAAAAGATGTAATGTATAAATTAAAAAACTTAAATAGCATTAAAAAGATTAATGGCCTTCAAAAAACTAAAAACATTACCAAGGTGGACAGTGTCACAACCACCAATAACACTGTCTAATGTTATGAACAAACCTTGGAACAAAACATGCTTAAAATGGTGCCGTCGTTGTGAATCGTAATGATGACAAGAAAGTAAAATGTGGCTTATTGTGATCTGACTGTTACACAAACTACACACTGGTGCATCAGTTCCAGATAAAAGAAAACGATGAGTTAAAAAACTGTGACCAATGTGTAGTCTAGTTAGAACAATTTCCTCTTACCAATCTTAAGGAAGAAAGACAGCCAAAGTCCAATATAGGGTTTTATTTGGAAAAACTTGTTTTCACATTGCTCACTTCAAGTCGACTGTCAGCTGGCACGGAGTCAAGCCTTGAATACAGGACCATAGTCCATGTATGGGACAGGTAAAGCGGTGACAGTGCCAGAGCAGATAGACTTTGGTAAAGTGTTGACGAGCTCCTTCCTGGGAATACCAACATGGCCTGGTGTCCAGACAAACTGGATAGAAGTAGATGTTAAAGAGAAATGGGCCAGTCAGTTTTGAATATCGGTGAGAACAGGGTGTGAACCAATGTGATGCAATTCTAGTGCCAGTAGAGAACTAAGCGAGTCAGTATAAATCGTGCAGTTTAAGTACTACTTAGCTTCTATGTGATACAGGGCAAGAAATATGGCATACAGTTCAGCAGTGAACACAGAAGCTGTAGAGGAGATTCTGCGCACAACCACCGAACCATAATAAACCATGGAAGAGCCCACACAGTCACCTAATTTCGAACCATCTGCATAAAGGGGAATAGAAGGATGGTTCGAAAGATGTTCAGCAAATAGCAGACAGTATTTCCAATCTACTTTTCTCAGATGACTTAAAGATAAGTCACAACTGGAGACTGTAAGAAGCCATGGTCGGATAGGCTAACCAGTGGATACAGCAATGTTATCCAAGGGCAGGCCCAATTTATCCAAATGCACCTGGATACAAGGGCCAAAAAAGCAATGGCAGACCATCTGGTCTGAAAAAGAATGGCTCATCAAAGGAAGGAAAACACAACCCCAGGTGGGATGCTTTGGTAAGGAATGAAATTTCAAAGCATAAAGTAAAGACAGTTGTAAACAGCAGAGGTGGAAAGAAGGTTCATGAGACTCTATGTATAAGCTCTGAACTGGGAGGTGCAGAAAGCACCAGTACAGAGCCAAAGTCCTTGATGATGAATAGGGTCCAGTATCTTTAAGGCCAAGGGTCTGGCAGAGCTATAGACCAGTGATCCATAGTCGAGTTTCGATTGAATAAGAGCATGATATATCTTTAGCACAGAACATCGATTCTCTCCCCAAGTGGTGGAAGCAAGGACATGGAGGATGTTCAGTACTCTTGTACACTTGACTCGTAGCTGCTTGATGTGTGGTATAAAGGTCAGCTTACAGTCAAAGATAAGCCACAAGAACTTATTCTCAGAGACCACAGGCAGCACAGCTTCACAGATACAGAGTTCAGGATCAAAGTGAATACCCCACTGGCTGTGAAAGTGCATGTAAACGGTTTTAAAATGAGAGAATGTAAAACCGTTTGCTGTGGTCCACATCAATAAACAATTGAGGGCAGTCTGTAGCTGCCGCTCAATATATCTCATGTTCAACGACTGACATGAGATGTGAAAGTCGTCGACATAGAGCCTATTTGCAACAGTAAGAGGGAGTTGTTCAGTGATAGCATTAATCTTTATACTGAAGAGTGTGACACTTAAAACACAGCCCTGAGGGACTCCAAGTTTCTGTAGAAAGGAATGGGAAAGTGTCGAAACCCACATGAACTCGGAATCTCCTGTCAATTAAAATTTTTAATAAAAATGGCCACGTAACCCATATATGCGGAGGTCTCGCAAAATGCCATACCTTCATGTTGTATCATAAGCCTTCTCAATGTCAAAGAATATTGATACAAGATGTTGTTTGAGAAAGGTTTCTCTGATTGACGTTTGAAGTCAAATCAGGTGGTTCCTGAAGGAGCGCTGTCATCGGAACCAAACCAAACGAGCATTAACCATCCTCTCTAAGGTCTTACAGAGACAGCTCCTGAAAGCAATTGGGCGGTAGTTTGAAGGAATCTTGGGATCTTTCCCAGGCTTGGAGAAAGGTATGACAATAGCCTGGCATCAGGCATCAGGAAAAACATTCTCCTGCCAAATCCAGTTAAAAAACAATCAGGAGGATAGGAAGATATATGGCACAGCATTTCATACTGTATATCATCAGGTTCAACCTATGTACTGCCAGAATGATGAAGGGCCAGTCTGAGTTTCACCAGTGTGTGGGATGATTATAGTCATAGAGACAATCAGCTCAAAAGGAAAGAGGTGATTGCTCTGCCTGAGTGTTGATGGCTAAGAAGGTGGAAAAAGAAGCAGAAGTGCTAGATACCCAGCAAAAACTTTCACCAAGAGTATCAGCAATGCTCAAGGTATCAGCTACTTTCTGGCCATTAGAGAGCAAGATTGAGAGGGGGACAGAGTTATATTGTCCACTGACCTTTCATATCTTGTCCCATATGACTTTGTAACTAGTGGTATAAGAAATGCTGGTTGTGAACTTAATCAATGATTCCTTTTGGCTTTGACATCTTACCCACCAAGCATGTGCATGGGCCCGCTGGAAAGCGATGTGGTTTGAGAGTGTGGGATAATTACGGAAAGTATCCCAGGCCTGTTTTTTGAGCCTTCCATGACATGTGGCAGGTAGGATTCCACCATGGACGTGGATATCGTGGGAAACATGTCAAGGTTTTAGGAATACACTGAGCAGCTGCTTGTATAATACAGTCAGTTACTGCTGCCACACAGTCGTCTATTGATGGCTTACAGACAATGGCAGAATCAAGTTCTGTGAGAGCAGTGAAAGAGGGCCAGTTTGCCTGATCCAGCTTCAATCAGTGCACATGGGTGGGGTGGTATCAACCATGGCCAGTCTCTCTAAAGATTATAGGAAATTGAGCACTGCCTCGTGGAGTATTGTGAACCCTCCATGAAAAATGGGAAAATAATGAAGAGGAACAAACTGAGAGATCAACAGCAGTAAAGGATTGACTAGGTGCATGGAAATAAGTAGAAGAACCAGTGTTGAAAAGAAAAAGGTTATGGTCAGAGTGACCCCTCCTATCAATATCAGCACTTATGATGTCCATTAAAGTCCCCCAGGATGAAAAAAGGAGACGATAACTGTTAAATGAGAGCATCAATGCCTGATTGATCATATGTCTCTCTAGGTGACAGGTAGAGAGAAAAAAAAGTAATGGTATGACCCAAAAAAACACGGATGGATATGGCCTCCAAGGATGTGTCGAGTGGCAAAGACAGAGTGGGCACATGCTGATAAATCAACAGTGCCACCCCTCCATGCACTTGTCCATCACACAGCCTGTTATTTCTGTATAAAGAAAACTGCTGAAAGGTGACTGTATTGGCAAGTTTCAGAAATGTTTCCTGTAAGGAAAGACAAACAGGATGGTTGGAAGCAATCAGTGTTTTGATGTCATCCAGATTAGAACGTAAACCTCGACAGTTCCATTGTATCAGGGTGGCCATTTTTATTTATGTGTAGGTGAATTGGGCAAAAACCCCCTTCTGTTTACGACTACATCTTTTTACTTTACTGTCTTTATTCGAGAGAGGTCTATCGACCTCCATGGATTATGCCCTGGGTCAACTGGGCAGGTCTTTGCTGTTGGAAGAGGATTCCAGCAAATGAGGACATGAACATATGATCGTTTTGCATCTTCAGGTGGGAGAAGAAGATGTATCCGAGGAAACGACTGTACACATACATGAAGGAAGTGAATCTTGAGGTTTGGTGGAATGTATATAAGGGACAGGTGTTGAAGTTGATTTATCAACTTCTTTAACCTTGGAGGTCAAAAGACTTTTCATTTGTTTGGAGAATGATTCTTTAGGAGGCACAGAGAGATCTGTCTGCACTCCCATAGTAGTTATAGAATGAAGTGCAGCAGCATAGGTCCAAGATGAGGTGAACAGTAACTTTCAAACCTCAAGATAAGTAATGTTATGAATCGTTTTCAAACGCTGCACCTCTTTTCCTTCCAACCATTTAGGGCAAGAACAAAAGTAGAACAAGTGAGAGCCATAGCAACTGATGCAATGAGGGTCCATTTCACACTTGTAGGCATCATGGTCCTTGCCACCACAACGAGCACATGCCAAGGACCCAGGACATGACGTCTTTGAGTGACCGAACTGTTGACACTGGAAACATCAGAGAGGGTTTAGAATGTATGGCCGTACTCTGCAATTAAGATAACCTGCCTTGATGGTGGCAAACAGATGTGGTGATGTAAATGTGAGAATGAGGACCCAAGGGGGACTACCCCAAGGCCTCCCGCCTGCAGGAATTGAAGGCCAAAGTGGTGTGTTAGGGTTAGACCCCTCAACCATCAGGAACCTCTCCTCCCATTCATGAGTTGACACGCATGGCAAGCACGTGGGTGGATGTTTAGATCCTGGAGGAGGTAACCTGAAAGAACAGAACCTTCCCTGGGAGGTGGGGCTACACCATCTATCAATCTTAACCTCTGTTTACCAGTCTCACATAAAGAAATAAAATAAAGGAATAGCAATAGAAATCAGGAGAATGAGATGTGGGTACTCAAGCCCACAACATCCCACATCTCTATCATCCTTCACTGCCTGCTGACAGTTGTGGGAAGGTGACTGATCTCCAAAGTAAAGAATATAAAATAATGAATAAATACAAATACGGTTCTAAGTAAGTTAAATAAACTTACCTGCTGAAGTTAGCATTCCAGCCCCCATTATGGTTGAAAAGAACTAAATTCTTAGCACAGTTAACAAATTATACTAGTATAGAGAGTTCCAACCAGCTATCTAAACTAACTAGTTTAACTCCAAACTGCTGCCAATTAAGCCTGCTGAAACTATCAACTTAACTCTAAAAACATAAAAGATATATTAATTTTCTGCATTTATAATAATTATATGTTTTTCAACAACCAGATTTAATAAGAGTTCCAATGGGAATTCACTATTCTACTTGGATAGTAAATTTATATCTTTATTATTAAGTAAACAGATCAACAGAAAACTAAATAAACCCAGATATTTTTGCTTTAACATACAGATATATAAATGATTTACTCAGTATAAATAATCCTGAAATAAATAATGTTATTAACACTATCTATCCAGTAGATTTAGAAATTAAAATAATTGATAAAGATATCAATATAAATATTTTTGATAAAAGAAGATATTTCACCTTTCCAATATATGGTTTACCTTTTTTTTAATAGCAATGGACCTTACTCCTCTGTTATAACTTCACAATTATTCAAAATTTGTAATAAATTACAATATTCTATCATTAATGTTAAAATATTGATACAAAAATTAATATTTAATGAATTTACTGCAGAAACTTGAAATAAAATTATTCAAATATTCTGTAATAAACACAAGAAGGCATTAAATAAATATAAAAATATAAATGTTAAAGAAATTTTACTGAAAAATCCCTGATAATTGTATTTATTTGTTAACAAGGCCATTTAACAATTTGCCACTATTTTATATGGATGAACACCTTACTGCATGTGAAGACTTGTCCAGAGTATGAATGTTAGTCACAAAAGACTTAATGAGTGGTAATTGAGAGTTATATTAGTTACTTTTCATAGTAGTACTATTCATTTACTTGGCTACTAATTTAGTGCCTTTCTACCATAATGGAGGCTGGAATGCTAACTTCAAGAGGTAAGTTTATTTAACTTACCCTCAAATGGTGGTACCTTATTCTTACTTTTATTTTTTCATTATTTTATCTTTTTCTTTACTTTGGAGAGCAATCACTTTTCCACAACTATCCACAGAGAGTGAAGTATGATAGATATTTCTATTATTTTTATTCATTTATTTCTTCACATGAGACTGAAAAATAGAAGTTAAGACTGATAGAAGGTGTATCTCCATCACAATGCGAGTCCTACTTTTTCAGTCAACTCTAAAACTTAGGGTACATTCTTTAACCCACAGTATAGCCTCTACCCTAGCTGTTGATATTGTAGGAATACTGATACAAAAATTAATAGTTAATAGATTTAATAAAGAAAATTTAAATAAAATTATTAAACTAATCTGTAACAAATATAAGAATGTATTAAATAAAATTATTAAACTATTCTGTAATAAATATTTGAATGTATTAAATAAAATTATTAAACTATTCTGTAACAAATATAAGAATGTTCTAAATAAAATTATTAAACTATTCTGTAACAGCTATAAGAATGTATTAAATAAAATTATTCAACTATTCTGTAATAAATATTTGAATGTATTAAATAAAATTATTAAACTTTTCTGTAATAAATATAAGAATGTATTAAATAAAATTATCAAACTATTCTGTAACAAATATAAGAATGTATTAAATAAAATTATCAAACTATTCTGTAACAAATATAATAATCTATTAAATAAAATTACCAAACTATTCTGTAACAAATATAATAATGTATTAAATAAAATTATCAAACAATTGTGTAACAAATATAACAATGCATTAAATAAAATCATTAAATTATTCTGTTATAAAATAAGAATGTATTAAATAAAATTAGCAAACAATTGTGTAACAAATATAAGAATGTATTAAATAAAATTACCAAACTATTCTGTAATAAATATAACAATGTATTAAATAAAATTATACTGTTATGTAATAAAAATGAAGAAAATAAGATTACTAATAATTATTTTTATTAAAAATAAGATCATTTAAGAACTTGGCACTACTTTATATGTATCTACACCTTGAGCTGTATATAAAAGCACTACACTCATAGTAAATTTAGTTCACTGATATGGTTCAATGTTGTGTTAATTAGTATTAGTCCCTTTACCATACTGATGGCAGGAATGCTAACATCAGAAAGTAAGTTCCATCTCACTTATCCCCAAATGGTAGTACCTTATTTTCTTATTTTTATTTTTTACCATTAACTTTTTCTTATTCTAACTTTGGAGAGCAGTCACCTTCCCACAATTGCCTACAGGCAGTAGAGGGTAAAACAGATACGAGACATTGTGGGCTTAAGCACCCACATCTTGCGCCCCTAATTGTTAGTCTAATTTAGTCTATTTATTATACAAGACAAGTGAACTGGAGGTTAAGACTGAAAGAAGTGTATCTCCACCACAATGTGGGTCCAACTTCTACAGTCACCTCCAAAACCTAGATATATTTTATAATCCCACATTGTAGCTTGTACCCCAGGATCTTTTTTAAAATGCAGTATATTTTGTTTAATTGTTTAAATTTTAATGTGTGTTTTTTTGGCTTTTAAAAATTATGGTTATTATATATATACACACACACACACATAATATCTATATAAAAGTTACTTCTACTTTGTTGAGTACATTGTTTGGATCTTCAAACACACATCTTCATATATTTAAAGTAACTTGGGAAATTGTGGGCTTCTTTGGAAGAATGTAACAACTTCATTTATATCTGTAATGAAATCATGTGTAAACTTTATACCATATTCAACTTTATAATACCAGAGATGTAAAAAGTATCCCAGTTTACTTACAGGTTTAAGCCATAAAAATCATTTGTACCATGTTTAAAAAAAAACTACCAAAACATTGACAGAAGTTTGAGATTTAAATGGTTCTTCTAAATTTAAAACAAATCTGCACACAAATTTCTCTTTCAGTATAATTTTTTTTTCACAACACCTGTCTCATACTGTCTCTACTCCACCCTGTCCACCACTGAACACTGCAACACTTGTAGAATGCTGGATTACTTTCACAATTAACAGTAAATGTTGGATCAGTAAAATTCATCACAAGAACAATATGGAGGTTTTGCTGTACCCCTGTAAGAAATAAAAATCATGGAGCTATAAGTCTGAGAATTCATCTTTAATTTGTACAATTTACAAAATGTTCCAATTTCTTTATTTTTACTGAAACTTTAAAACAGGGAAGGTAGACACTTACTTTACTAATACAGACTTCCTTAGTTTCACTTCAACACAATATTTTTAACTAATTTAAACTAAATAAAACATTGGTAAAGGCATTCAAGTATTATTAATAATAACACAGAGAAAATAAAAAAATGTAGAAAATGTTTAAGCTGAAAAAATATAACACACATTATTTAACTGTCTTGTAACTTTGGGCAAAACAAACTGGTTGAATTAAGATATGGTTATTTTAGTAATGTTTTATCATCTTATTATAAGTTTTAAAAATATAACATTTCATAAAATATTTGTTATTCCTTTGTTCAACCACCACACAAATGAATAAAATACAACATATAATATTAAAAGGGTTTCTGTGGTGTTCATGATAAACCAAAGTATTAGACAGAAGAAGGACAGAGAGTTACTATAAACCAAAATAATAGATACAAGCAGAACAGATAATAATTATAAACCAAAGTATTAGAACGAAGCAGGACAGAAAGTTGTTATAAACCAAATTATTAGATAGAAGCAGGATAGAGAGTTAATATAAACCAAAGTATTAGACAGAAGAAGGACAGAGAGTTACTATAAACCAAAATAATAGATACAAGCAGAACAGATAATAATTATAAACCAAAGTATTAGAACGAAGCAGGACAGAAAGTTGTTATAAACCAAAGTATTAGATAGAAGCAGGATAGAGAGTTAATATAAACCAAAGTATTAGACAGAAGAAGGACAGAGAGTTACTATAAACCAAAATAATAGATACAAGCAGAACAGATAATAATTATAAACCAAAGTATTAGAACGAAGCAGGACAGAAAGTTGTTATAAACCAAAGTATTAGATAGAAGCAGGATAGAGAGTTAATATAAACCAAAGTATTAGACAGAAGAAGGACAGAGAGTTACTATAAACCAAAATAATAGATACAAGCAGAACAGATAATAATTATAAACCAAAGTATTAGAACGAAGCAGGACAGAAAGTTGTTATAAACCAAAGTATTAGATAGAAGCAGGATAGAGAGTTAATATAAACCAAAGTATTAGACAGAAGAAGGACAGAGAGTTACTATAAACCAAAATAATAGATACAAGCAGAACAGATAATAATTATAAACCAAAGTATTAGAACAAAGCAGGACAGAAAGTTGTTATAAACCAAAGTATTAGATAGAAGCAGGATAGAGAGTTAATATAAACCAAAGTATTAGACAGAAGAAGGACAGAGAGTTACTATAAACCAAAATAATAGATACAAGCAGAACAGATAATAATTATAAACCAAAGTATTAGAACGAAGCAGGACAGAAAGTTGTTATAAACCAAAGTATTAGATAGAAGCAGGATAGAGAGTTAATATAAACCAAAGTATTAGACAGAAGAAGGACAGAGAGTTACTATAAACCAAAATAATAGATACAAGCAGAACAGATAATAATTATAAACCAAAGTATTAGAACGAAGCAGGACAGAAAGTTGTTATAAACCAAAGTATTAGATAGAAGCAGGATAGAGTTAATATAAACCAAAGTATTAGACAGAAGAAGGACAGAGAGTTACTATAAACCAAAATAATAGATACAAGCAGAACAGATAATAATTATAAACCAAAGTATTAGAACGAAGCAGGACAGAAAGTTGTTATAAACCAAAGTATTAGATAGAAGCAGGATAGAGAGTTAATATAAACCAAAGTATTAGACAGAAGAAGGACAGAGAGTTACTATAAACCAAAATAATAGATACAAGCAGAACAGATAATAATTATAAACCAAAGTATTAGAACGAAGCAGGACAGAAAGTTGTTATAAACCAAAGTATTAGATAGAAGCAGGATAGAGAGTTAATATAAACCAAAGTATTAGATAGAAGCAGGATAGAGAGTTAATATAAACCAAAGTATTAGAAAGAAGCAGGACAGAGAGTTATTATAAACTAGAGTATTAGACGAAAGCAGGACAGAGAATAATTATAAACCAAAGTAGAACAGAGAGAATTCTAAACTAAAGTACTATAAAGAGGCAAAATAGAGCATAATTATAAACCAAAGTACAAGAAAGATCAGGACAGAGAGTATTATAAACCAAAGTATGAGACAGAAGCAGAACAAATAATAATTATTAACAAAAATATTAGACAAAAGCAGGACAGATAAAGATTATAAACCAAATTATTAGACATAAGTCAGTGGCATCAGTGGTATAACATAAAATAAAGGATGTCATCTATTCAAAAGCTGCGACTCTACTGTTAGTGATATCATATAACATAAAGGATGTAAACTATTCATCAGCTGGGATTCTACTGTTAGTGATATCATATAACATAAAGGATGTAAACTATTCATCAGCTGGGACTATTCATCAATCTACTTTAGTATTTATGATATGAGTATTTATATGATATCACTAAAGATGTAAACTATTCATCAGCTGAAACCACTATGTTAGCTGGTGATAGTCATATAAAATAAAGGATGTGATATTCACTAACTGTAGACTCTACTGCTAGTGATATCACATATAAAATAACAGGATGTAAACTATTTTATAGCTGGGACTCTAACAGTAGAGTGATAGCATATAAATATAAAGGATGTGAACTAGTCATCAGCTAAGACTCTACTGTTAGTGATAGCTGGTGAATATTCAGTCCTTTATTTTATATGAATTCACTAACAGTAGAGTCCCAGCTGATGAATAGTTCACATCCTTTATTTTATATGATATCACTAACAGTAGAGTCTCAGCTGGTGAATAGTTTACATCCTTTATTTTATATGATATCACTAACAGTAGAGTCTCAGCTGGTGAATAGTCCATATCCTTTATTTTATATGATATCACTAACAGTAGAGTCCCAGCTGGTGAATAGTTCACATCCTTTATTTTATATGAAATCACTAACAGTAGAGTCCCAGCTGGTGAATAGTCCACATCCTTTATTTTATATGATATCACTAACAGTAGAGTCCCAGCTGGTGAATAGTTCACATCCTTTATTTTATATGATATCACTAACAGTAGAGTCCCAGCTGATGAATAGTTCACATCCTTTATTTTATATGAATTCACTAACAGTAGAGTCCCAGCTGGTGAATAGTTCACATCCTTTATTTTATATGAATTCACTAACAGTAGAGTCCCAGCTGATGAATAGTTCACATCCTTTATTTTATATGATATCACTAACAGAAGAGTCCCAGCTGGTGAATAGTTCACATCCTTTATTTTATATGATATCACTAACAGTAGAGTCCCAGCTGGTGAATAGTTCACATCCTTTATTTTATATGATATCACTAACAGTAGAGTCCCAGCTTTTGAATAGTTCACATCCTTTATTTTATATGATATCACTAACAGTAGAGTCCCAGCTGGTGAATAGTTCACATCCTTTATTTTATATGAATTCACTAACAGTAGAGTCCCAGCTGATGAATAGTTCACATCCTTTATTTTATACGATATCACTAACAGTAGAGTCCCAGCTGATGAATAGTTCACATCCTTTATTTTATATGAATCACTAACAGTAGAGTCCCAGCTGGTGAATAGTTTACATCCTTTATTTTATATGATATCACTAACAGTAGAGTCCCAGCTGGTGAATAGTTCACATCCTTTATTTTATATGAAATCACTAACAGTAGAGTCCCAGCTGGTGAATAGTCCACATCCTTTATTTTATATGAATTCACTAACAGTAGAGTCCCAGCTGATGAATAGTCCACATCCTTTATCCTCTACTGTTAGCGATATCATATAAAATAAAGAATGACAAAATTTCAGATTATGGATTTCTCGCTTCTTAATATATGCACTTTCTGTACTCAAGAATAGGATCATTTATTGGGAATCCAACATTTTGACTTAGATAATGTGAAAATAATCTACAAAGAGTTAACAGAAAGTATCTTGTTGTCCTGTACATTATTCTATCATATAGTCTTGAGAATATTTAGGTCTTTTAAGATGTTTCTAAACTGGTGAGAAGTTGATGGCTATTTGTTACAAGGTCTAAGCAAGCCACACAAAAAAGTGAAATACAGATATTGTAAATAATTTATTTAATCCGCTAATTACTGTGGAATTGTCTAATGTGTTGCACATAATGTGAATGATTTCATCCAATTAATTTGATTAGTGAACATTCTAGAAGTCATGATTTTAGGTTTAAGATGCAGATTTATATGAATTTTCTAGTGGTATAAAGAATTGTTATCTACCCATTATTTATAACTATGGAATGCCTTTAAATCTCACGTTTTGCAAAATAACTGTATATGGATCCACGGAATCCTTCTTGTGAAGATTTGTCTCTTAGAGGACCAAGGAGAGGTTCCATTTCTTCAGGAGCATAGAGTCCAGGGATTTCTCCAGCTGCCAAGATACTGTTCACCATCTCAAGAAACTGGGAGTCTATCAAATGGTGGTCTTCCAAGATCATCACAACTTCATGACCATCAATACCAGCCACCTGAAACAGCTGTTCAATTACAAAAGGTTAGTGTTTTAAAAAAACCTTCCATATATTTTTGAAATATTTGTTCTCCAGGTAAATCAGAATGATATGATAAACCTCAGTAAAATAGAGAAACAAATGTCAATAACATGGGTTTTTACACTTGTTGTCTAAGTAAATTAATATTACTTGATAAATCAAGCAAGAAACAAAATTATAATTTTCATACACTGAAAACGTACATCTGCTTCATCTGAAACAATACTTCAGGCTGGCAGTACTGATGGCCCAATAAGGGATTTACTAGCCTTAATGTTCAGGAGATTGAGTGTTCTATGGATATCCTTTGTTTTCCCAGTTTATCTTCTTCTCCTGTGCCTTTTGATCTTGGCCTTATTGACAAGGCTTCACTCCACAATAATTCCCAGAATCAACACTAGAATTGATATGCTATAGCAATCCAGACCTGGCCATCTGGCATCAAGTAAATGGATTCAACTTGTGGAAGGACTTATGTGGATTGGTTCACCCTAATCCAAAACTCCTTCATAAATAACCAACATCCCATGAGGATAGGGCGAGGACACCCAAATGAAGGGGTGAGCTCCATGTAACAGTTCCATTCAAGGAATTAAGAAAAGTGTAACAGTACCTGCAGGTTGACTGGTGCACTCTAATCCAAAACCTCCTCTATGGGGAACTGACATCCTGCAATAGTAGTAGAAGGATACCCAATATGTTTATGCAACACCAGTAGAAGTGCCATTTCTACATCAAGCAGAATACCACAAGCCCTACTCTTGACTGAAATGTTAACAGACTCGTTTAGTAGAACTCATTCAGGAGAAAACCTCCATGGCTCACAAGCTCAGCAGCTTGAAAGTGGAAAGTGGCAAGGACTCCTGTACTCCATGCAAGAAGGGGGTGGGAATAATGCATTGTGGAGTCCAAAGGACCATTTCTCACCGAAGACATTGTAATTGGTGACAATGAAGTTCTAGTCTGAAAAGCAGACCATACTGAGTTCTTCACTCAAGAATGATAGGGTTGGGCAGCTGTCTCCATCTACTTTACCCATTTTGTCCATAGTAGCATGATCCAGAATGGACATATTTATGAAGCAAATGTTGCAAAACACTGAGCATTTGAGTGATCTTGTCAAACACTCCATCTCTGCTGTAACTGTGCTGAGCCACTCAACATGGCATACAGTGCAGATTTTTTGTTAAAAAATACCACTTGCCACAGAGAAGGATCCAAGAAACATACAAAGCAAGAGCCCCTGTAAAAAAAGAAAGCATCAATAAACCCAATGTCATTGTTGCACCAAAGAGTGAAGTATAGCCACAGGTAGTAAGTGATACCTGAAGCATAAGGAAACTTTGATATTATGGAGATAATGAAAAATGAAGATTGGCATGATGGTCAACATGTCTGATCACATAATCTCCTTCAAAGGCTAACCTATAAAAGAACAAGAGAAAAGGTGAAGGGGATGATGAGAATTGATGTAAAATGGAAGATTGAAAAGTGACAAGAAGAAAAAAAACCCATGGAATGAAATGATGACCCTATTAAGAGGGGTAAAGGGAGAAAGAGTGTTGCCCATGAATATATAGCCAAGAACAGAAACTATTGAAAGGAATAGTGTGAGAAATAAAACAACCAGGGGCACATTCTGGTCATAAAATGAACACATTGTAACACTGAAAGATGGATGTACATGAGTACATACGTGTGTATACATTGTTATCTATTGTTCATTGTTTTACAATGCAAAATCACCAAATTGTGTTCAAAAAATCTTTCATTTCTCTCCCGCTGAGTTTACAGTAAGTTTAAGGACTTGCAATGCTCAAATTCAAGGCTTGACTTTCCATGGCTTACAGAGTGCAGGCAATCCATTGTGTACCTTTTCATTACAACAATGATATTTATTTTAAGGCAAAAGCACAAATAATAACATACTGTACCATAATACATGTATGTGAATGATGGTCACAGCAAATATAGAAGACACCATCAACAGGTCAAGAGGGGAAAGAATACACTTTAGGAGAAAGACGAAACAAAAGGGTACAAATGGAGGTAAAGTAATGGAATAGAGTACAACATGAATGTCCAATCTGGAGCATGAAACATAGAGGCAATCAATGTATTCAGAAAGAGCACAATAAAGGATAATAATAGGAAAAGACACTGTGGTAACTAAGATCAAATGGGATGAAAGAAACGAAACTGGATCCAATATGAAAACTGGACCACTCCACCAGGGACATGATAGTAGTCAGGTGTGAAGATGAAGGTAGGAAAATGTGGATGGAGAATCAGTGATTGTATTATAAGATGTGAAAAAAGAGAGGAGAATTAGCCAAAAATTGGAACAAGAGAATAAACTTCAGATAGGTGGGTCAGTGAATAGAAATCAGAAGCACTAATCACAAAGTGGTACAGAGGAGTAAGAAAATCAGACATAATCACAGGGAAACATGAAACAACATGAAAGGTTTGACCAAATTTGAATAAAGGCAGCCATAGCCAAATCCAAGGATAGGGAACAGGAGACCAAAGAAGGTAACTGGTGAAAGGAAGAGAAGGTAAATGTACCAATATGAAGAGCATATCACTGGATTCCAACTCACTGAAAAAAAAAAGGAATAATGGGATCACTCTTTTGGGTAAACCCATTTCAGTTGAGAAAAATGACCCACCTGAAGTCTGAAGACACACTGTATGCAACACATTATCAAATTAATTTGGTTATCATGAACCAAAAAGATCCAGGTGGAAAAAAAAAACACAAAGATCCTGACTGGATGCATGCTTGGAAAGAGATGTGAGCCACAGTTGTTAATTTGTCAGAGTGGATCATGACCTCTGGAGACAGAAAAAAAGGATCCAAAGCCCAGCTGACAGCAAGAAATTCTAGGACAGTGACAGAAATTTAACATAATACCTCAGACAAACAGACTGTGATTGACACATGCACCACAGCCCTGGAGGGATGCACCCACAAACAGATGGAAATTTAGCTGAAGAGAAAGAAGCATGACATCTGCAGAAGTATGAATCAGGTCTAACCATCAAAAGAGATTATTAATATGGTAGGAAAGAAGGGAATGGGAGAATCCAAATGATCCTGACCGCAGTTTCATTGGCCCTGGAGTATCCGTGAAATGGATTTCAGATGAGTTCAATCAAGGGTCCGGAGAGGAGTCAGCAATGACCATGCCCTCAAAGTAAGAGAATCTCATGACTAGAAAGTAAGGAAGTAGACAGGGTGTATTGAATGACCCATACTACAGAACAAAGTGTTAGAGGAGAAGGTTGGGCCTGACTTGGAACGGTGATAGAGAAAACATTCAAAGAACAATGTACAGGGTAGGATGTATGAAGGACTTCACCTAGCTGAAAAAACAACCTGCTTGAGCAGTGTCTAGAAAAAGTCAGTTGTCTAGGATGTACGAAGGACTTCACCTAGCTGAAAAATCAGCCTGTTTGAGCAGTGTCTAGAAGTAGTCAGTTGTCTAGGATGTAAGAAGGACTTCACCTAGCTGAATAAACAGCCTGCTTGAGCAGTGTCTAGAAGTAGTCAGTTGTCTAGAATGTAACAAGGACTTCACCTAGCTGAATAAACAGCCTGCTTGAGCAGTGTCTAGAAGTAGTCAGTTGTCTAGGATGTAACAAGGACTTCACCTAGCTGAATAAACAGCCTGCTTGAGCAGTGTCTAGAAGTAGTCAGTTGTCTAGGATGTGACAAGGACTTCACCTAGCTGAATAACCAGCCTGCTTGAGCAGTGTCTAGAAGTAGTCAGTTGTCTAGGATGTAACAAGGACTTCACCTAGCTGAATAAACAGCCTGCTTGAGCAGCGTCTAGAAGTAGTCAGTTGTCTAGGATGTGACAAGGACTTCACCTAGCTGAAAAAAACAGCCTGCTTGAGCAGTGTCTAGAAGTAGTCAGTTGTCTAGGATGTAGGAAGGACTTTACCTAGCTGAAACAACAGCCTGCTTGAGTAATGTCTAGAAGTAGTCAGTTGTCTAGGATGTAAGAAGGACTTCACCTAGCTGAATAAACAGCCTGCTTGAGCAGTGTCTAGAAGTAGTCAGTTGTCTTAGGGAAAGGGAAAGTGTAACCTCAGGTCATGAGGATTTAGAGTGAAGGCCCACACCAACCAACAAAGATAAAAGGTGCCAAAGTCAGACCAAAAGGTAAGATGCAAAATCAGTACACCAATCCACAATGAGGAAACCAAAAATAAGGACAAGAATGTTCTCAGATGGAAACGTATGTAGATATACACTGGAGAGGACCTTTTCATTCATCCAAAGACCTGAAGAAAAAAGCCTTCTGAAGGGAAGGCAGGAGATCTTGGTGAACTGTGTGGTGTGAATTAATGTAGTAAGATAGGATAGGTTGATGACCAGCCCCCTAATACCCAGTCTATTTGAAAACCCTAAGTAGGTGAGAGTAAACCCCCAAACTGTTTAGGGAGATCTAACAGCCTGTTGTGTGAAGAAGGATCAGCTGACTCATAAAGATGCTCACATGAACAGGGATCCTAAGGAGGAGGAAGGAAACAGACATGCTGAACCAAGGAGAAGTAAGAAGGGGATAAAAGAACCTACTAATGAGATATCATGACCCTTAGGCTTCACCACTGAACAAAGGTCAACAGAAGAGCTCCTACTGGACCCACCAGGTAGTCTTCAGAACCATTGTTGGTATGCCTTGCATTGTTAGGAAGAAAACAAACTACGGCTTAGGGGGAAGAAGGAAAAAAAAACAAGGATAGAGAAGGGTAGGTCTGAGGGACAGATAATGATAGCATACATGACATTGACAATGACAAATGTGTCACTGAAAAAGAAAGGGTGTAAAGTCAGTGAACTGAAGTAAACTTAGACTCCAAGGGCTCTGGAATCATGATAAACATGTAACATACCCAAATACTAGATACTTTTAAGTTTTATCAATTAGTATAGTATAAAATCTTACCTTATAATCCACATTTTATTTATATACAACTTCTTGACTTAACAAAGCAATATAAAAAAAATCCTGAATTTTCCATAGTGTGACCCATGTGACACTTTCTCTTGACCTCCTGTTTTCTCTACTTTACCCACCATCATCCCTTCAGAAAGTTTGAAATTAAATGTAAACTGCTCACCTAAACTCATAATTGCTGAGACAAACCATAATTTTTATAGCCTTCACTTTCATTCAGTTACAGAACTATCAAATAGTAAATCAGATTCTGACTGTCACACTTGCCACTCACAGCTTCTCTTTCAAACTTGTTGACAGCTCTCTCTCACTTTTAATTATACATTATATATAGCCAACAGAAAGTAAATCTATTAAATGACATATTGTAAAATGTTATATTCTGAACAGATTGTATTAATATCACTTAGAAATACAACTTTGGTTCCCACAAGAGCTAGCTTGGATGAATTTGTAATGGCTCTTGTTAGAAACCCAGACAAATTGCAATAGCTAAGGGAAATTGGCTGTTTTTTACATGTTATTATTTTACATTCTTTAGTGCATTATTTCATTAAATAAAAATTATTTAGTGCATTACTGCCATTAGTATAAAATAAGTCATCATGAGCAAAAAAAAAGTAGGCCCAGGTGAGTATTATATTTTTCTATTTATTATTATAAAAGTTACTAAAGTGTAAAAATAGGGATCTCTTTAAGTTAGTTAAGGTTATTTCAGGTAAAATAAATAATATAATGCAAATGTTTCACGAGGCACACGAGCGAACAGCTCACGGATAAGGTACGTAGAGTAACGTGAGGCGCATATTCCCCAAGAGATTTACAACCTATAATGGTGTGAAGAGTAGTTAGACAACAGAACAATAACATTTAATGATAAATAGATGTACACTGTTAGCTGCTTAAACTGGATAAACCAGTTTAGTTTCTTGTTACAATCTGAAGTCATTCTAGAAAAAGTGTAATTTAGATTTATTTCAATTATTTTTATGGTGGTGGTGGGTCCAAAGTCAGTCAAATTAACTGATCCTGCTTTGAGATAGGGTAGAGAAAATAACAGATAAAATATAAAGTTTTACTGAAAAAAACAATAAAAACATTTGAAATGTATTTAGGAGGCATCAAGTTTCTAATTAAATTGTACTCTATGTTTAATATGTTATCTATCTGTTCCTCATAATATATTCTAATTTCTTTGCTCCAACATGAAAATGAATTTTCTAAAATATGATGGTTGAGTAGGCATAATTAAAAAGATTATGTTTTGGATTTAATTTTTATACATTTTAAAAAATAAAACACTCACTTTCTGCAAAAATTGAGTGATAACTTTATAATGTGAAATGCTGATGCAGCTTTACAAATCATAATAAACTGAGCACTGTACTTTGTGTCACCTACTTACTGTCTTTAAGTCATTCTTGAACTGTTTAACACCATAATTACGACTAATTTTTGGAGAAAATAAAGTTGCTTGATGCATGTGAGCAACAACCGAAGCAGCAAGTCTTCGGCCAACACCACTGACACCTGCTAGTAGAAGTGACCCTCCTGGAGACGTAAGTACTCGGTCAACCTTAGCAATCTGGTCAAGCACTTCTCGAAACACTATGATATTTATATCTTGAACTTCATGGCCTGAAACAAATACAAGATGAAATTATATAGAAAGTATTTTCAAACAAGCCAAACCATAATCATTCCAAAAGGACCTTAAGTCACTTGTAAATAATGAAAAAAAACAACAACTCCATCTTGTATAACTTCACCTCAAAATTATCATACTGACACTTATTTTTACACTTTTCAATATTTCTGTACATATATTCACTTCATGGTTAGAAGATAAAAGAAATAATAAATTCTGTATTCAACTTTTCTACTACAAACATATGACTTCAAGTAACATTTCATAATAACTAGTGTGAGACTTCTTACCTTACATATATAAACACAATGGAGAAAAATTAATGCTCTAACTCAGCTGTAGATCCCAGTTTTATTTTTCAACTAAACTCTATATAAACAGTAACAAACATTACATTGTAACTCATATTCAAATACCTATGTTATGAGAGTATACTTAGCAATAAATATTTTATTTTTAACAAGTTATGATAAATCAAGCAATGTTTTTCTCCATTTATTTTCCCTAAAGTTAATCTAAAGAGCCTTCTATGTTTGTTTGTTTTTCTCCAGCTGATACTGACCCTGTAACATGAGTAAGCTGTTTAAAAATCATATATTTTTAGCTAGCTACTTTACCTAACCAGTCAATAATTAATTGAATGCACAGAAGAAAAAACATGATAGCATATATTTACAGTTTATTTACAAGTACTAAAACAAATTACTGTGATAAAAAAATTATAAAAAATAAATTAAAAAAACTGGAGTAGAAAAATAAACCTTATTTAAGTAAAACAAAAGTACATTTTAAATAAACTAACAAACTGATCTGAAACTCTGGATATTAATTGAAAATATGCTCCATTATCAGAACAAATGTTTTATCATTCAAGATAAAAACAAATGTCCATAAATATACTGCACCTGCTCTCATTATCCACATCCTCTCTGTAACCGACCAATCACAATAATGGATAACCAATATCCATAAATACCACTCTCTACTGTGACAGTCACACACATAAATATTACATTATAACTATCCCAACAAACAATATATAGCCTCAGTTACATGTACACATACGAAGACATGATACAACTATCACATGGAATAGTATGTAGTCTCAGCCACACAAACACACAAGATCACATTAAAACAAACCCATGGAATAGTAGATACCTTCAGTCACATGCATACATACAAGAATATCATACAACTATCCCATGGAATAGTAGATACCTTCAGTCACATGCATACATACAAGAATATCATACAACTATCCCATGGAATAGTAGATACCTTCAGTCACATGCATACATACAAGAATATCATACAACTATCCCATGGAATAGTAGAGAGCTTCAGTCACATGCATACATACAAGAATATCATACAACAATCCCATGGAATAGTAGATACCTTCAGTCACATGCATACACACAAGAATATTATACAACTATCCCATGGAATAATATATAGCCTCAGTCATACACACAAGGACACAATACAACTACACAATGAAATAGTAGATAGCTTCAGTCACACAAGTACATTAGGTCACAAAACAACTATCCAATAGAATAGTATATAGCTTCAGTCACATGTACAAGGATATAATACAACTATCCCATGGAATAGTACAGGGGTGGCCAAACTTGCTTAACGAAAGAGCCACATACAATAAACTTCAGATGTTTGAGAGCCACAAACATGAACAAATATTACTCATGTTTTTTTTTGTTATGTGCAAATTTTGTTACATAAATTTTATATAAATATTAAAAAATACATTATGTGATAATATTTATTCATGAATGTAGTTTGTAAACTGTTAATTTGTATTAGTTTCAATAATCACAAAGTACACACATATATATACCAAATGTTTTCAAAATCCTGGCTGATTATTGTTTTAACTATATTGATCGTATTTAATATGGCAATAAACTAGGAAAATATCTAAGAAAAATATACAAATTTGCATTTCATTAACATAAAATTAGACTGCAAAAAACAGAAATAAAAAGGGGTAATATTTTTAGTGATATTTAATTGTTTTAGTAAATATCTGGTCAAAACAAGGAGGAAAATATGTAAAACAATAAAATTAGAGTAATTTTAATCAAATACCACCTTACAAAATTTTAGTTCTATCATAATATTTTTCTGATACAATTATCAGGTTATTTGCTACTAGTAGAAGTCTTATGAGTTGTGAGTCATTGAAATTCCAGCTGATATGTTGTCTAGGTTGTATGAATTAACTCCATCAGGTGTTGATCTGTAAGGATTGCATGATGTGTTGACTTCACAAACTTCATTTCAGAGTACAGTAATTCACAGCAGTATGTTGTGCTGAAAATTGAAATAAGTTGCACACTGGTTTTCTTCAGTTCAGGATATTTTATTTCTGGAACTTGCTTCCAAAGCTCAATTGCAGAATAGGATTCATGGATCATCTTTAGACCCAAGTCCTCCCATAGTTCTATTAGTTCCATTTCCACAGCAGATGATTCTATAACCAGAGCTTTGAAAATTGGAGAACCATCACTTTTCACATCAACCATGAATGGATTTACAAGAAAGGTGAAGCAGGGCTTCAGCTTCTGCAAGTCCTCAAGCCTGTGTAGGAAATTATCAAGTAGTTCTTGTAATTTATCTCTGTATTATTCCAGTTTATGGTCTTTTATTTCAATATCAGGGAATTTATTTACTCTCCTTTTGAGATTGAGAAGTAACTGAAGCTTCTTGACAATATGTCTCTTTGAAAAGTCTTATTTTATTATGAAGGCTGACAAATGTCTGAGTAAGATCAGAAACAACCTTATCCTTACCCTGGAGTGCCAAGTTGAGAGTTTGTAGATGATTCATTATATCAGTAAGGAACATTAGATCTTGCATCAATTCATTATTTCCCAGTTGAAGATAGAATCTTTTATTTTCTTCAAAAAAGTAATAATAGGTTCCAACAGATCAACAAATCTATTTAAGACATTGCTGGTTGACAGCCACCTCACGATGCAGTAGAAAGAGACATCACTGGGTTTAACTTCAAGCTCCAGTTCTTCAATAAAATTTTTGAACTGTCAGTGGGTCTTCCCATTTGAACATATGAAATTGACAATTTCAAGAACAAAATTTGTAAAATCTTCATACTGGCTGTCAGGTGTTCATGATGAATAATGCATTGAACAGGGAGAAACTCTGGAAAGCTGGGATCACTTTTCATAAGTACAATTAATCCTGCATTTTTCCCCACTATTGCAGGTGCTCCTTCTGTTGCAACACTGACAAGTTCATCCAGTGTAACATCAGCATTTGTTAAGGCTCTGTCAAGCGAATTTTTAATGTCAACACCAAGAGTTGTTTCTTTTACTGCCAAAATCTCTTCTTTTACAGTTACATCACAGGAAACATAACGAACAAATACTGCCAGTTGTAGGTTATCTTGTATGTCTGTAGATTTGTCAAGGGCTAAGTTGAATGCAAGGGAATTCTTTAAATCATTTTGCATTTTGCCTGCAACATCAGCAATGATCTGGGAGATACATCTCTCTGTAGTGTGGCGTGAAGCTGGTATTTGTGCTATTAGTCACTGATGTTTTGTGTTATTTGGTTCTAGCACTGCAACAACTTCACCATCAGAATATGGCCATTTAGCACAAGCAGTTTTCCATGATATAACAAAACTAGCTTCAGTCATTGTATCAGCTTCCTTACTGAACATTGTCAACAGTCTCTACTGGTTATTTAGTGATGATTTTAACACAGTAAACTTGTTTTTCTGTAATTCTGATTTAGGTGGATAATCAGTCAAAAAAATTTTGTAATTTGTTTCATAGTGAAGTTTGCAGTTACTGGCTTTGTAATGACTGAGTAACACATTGCACATAAGACACAAAGGTTTACCTTCTTGTAATGACTGAGTAACACATTGCACATAAGACACAAAGGTTTACCTTCTTGTAATGACTGAGTAACACATTGCACATAAGACACAAAGGTTTACCTCCTTGTAATGACAGAGTAACACATTGCACATAAGACACAAAGGTTTACCTTCTTGTAATGACTAAGTAACACATTGCACATAAGACACAAAGGTTTACCTTCTTGTAATGACTGAGTAACACACTGCACGTAAGACACAAAGGTTTACCTTCTTGTAATGACTGAGTAACACATTGCACATAAGACACAAAGGTTTACCTTCTTGTAATGACTGAGTAACACATTGCACATAAGACACAAAGGTTTACCTTCTTGTAATGACTGAGTAACACATTGCACATAAGACACAAAGGTTTACCTTCTTGTAATGACTGAGTAACACATTGCACATAAGACACAAAGGTTTACCTTCTTGTAATGACTGAGTAACACATTGCACATAAGACACAAAGGTTTACCTCCTTGTAATGACAGAGTAACACATTGCACATAAGACACAAAGGTTTACCTTCTTGTAATGACTAAGTAACACATTGCACATAAGACACAAAGGTTTACCTTTCTGTAATGACTGAGTAACACATTGCACATAAGACACAAAGGTTTACCTCCTTTAACAGTGAATGCAAAATCTTCCTCCCACTCTGGTTTAAAATTTTTGTTTTCATCTTCATACTTTTCCTCCTTACAATTTGATGACGCCATCTTCCTTCACAAAATTTTCACAGACACTTTTAAAAAATTAAAGTGAAAAGAAACAATAAGCTCCAATATGTGCAATGCAACCAAACTATACAGTGCCCAGTATCATAGTAACATTCTACTAGTTTCATCGCCCACAACACATGCCACAATCATGTGATCTCAAGTCACACCCACTAAAACAAGCATTGTCAGCACCGGATTGTACGATTACTGATCCAACACAGTTCCTCTGTAATCCTTCTTTGTAGGATTACTGATCAAATACAGTTTCTCTGTAATCCTTGCTTGTAGGATTACTGATCGAACACAGTTCCTCTGTAATCCTTCTTTGTAGGATTACTGATCCAACACAGTTTCTCTGTAATCCTTGCTTGTAGGATTACTGATCGAACACAGTTCCTCTGTAATCCTTCTTTGTAGGATTACTGATCCAACACAGTTTCTCTGTAATCCTTGCTTGTAGGATTACTGATCCAACACAGTTCCTCTGTAATCCTTGCTTGTAGGATTACTGATCGAATACATTTCCTCTGTAATCCTTGCTTGCAGGATTACTGATCGAATACATTTCCTCTGTAATCCTTGCTTGTAGGATTACTGATCGAACACATTTCCTCTGTAATCCTTGCTTGTAGGATTACTGATCCAACACAGTTCCTCTGTAATCCTTGCTTGTAGGATTACTGATCCAACACAGTTCCTCTGTAATCCTTGCTTGTACGATTACTGATCCAACACAATTCCTCTGTAATCCTTGTTGATCTGAAATTTCAGTAACACATGAGAAAATACTCATGTTGTGTCATAAGCCTTCTCAATGTCAAAGAATATTGATACAAGATGTTGTCGTTTGAGAAAGGCTTCTCTGATTGATGTTTCAAGTCGAATTAGGTGGTCCGTGGTAGAGTGCTGTCATCGGAACCCACACTGGGTGGGCGAGAGGAGGTTGTTTGATTCGAGGAACCAAATAAGATGAGCATTGACCATCCTCTCTAAGGTCTTACAGAGACAGCTCATCAAGCAATTGGACGCTAGTTTGAAGGAATCTTGAGATCTTTCTCAGGCTAAGAGAAAGGTAAGATAATAGCCTGGCACCAGGCATTAGGAAAAACATTCTCCTGCCAGATTCAGTTAAAAACAATTAGAAGAATATCAAGAGATGCAGGAGAGAGATAGCGCAGCATGTCATAGTGTACATCATCAGGTCCAACAGATGTACTGCCAGACCAATGAAGGGCCATTTTCAGTTCCACCAGTGTAAAGGGACGATTATAGTCAAAGAGACAGTCAGTTTGAAAGGGAAGAGGTAAACGCTCTGCTCGAGTCTTGATGGCCATGAAGGTGGAGGAACAAGCAGAAGTGCTAGATACCCAACAAAAGCTTTCACCGAGAGTATCAGCGATGCTCCAGACATCAGCTACCTCTTGGCCATCATAGAGTAAGATTGAGAGGGGGGACAGAATTGTAGTGCCCACTGACCTTTTGAATCCTGTCCCATGTGACCTTGGTACTGGTGGTAGAAGATATGCTAGTTGTAAACTTAATCCAAGATTCCTTCTGGCTTTGACATCTTACCCAGCTAGCATGTGCATGGGCCCGCTGGAAAGCGATGCGGGTTGAAAGTGTGGGATATCTACAGAAGGCATATCAGGCCCACTTTTTGAGCCTTCTGTGCCATGTGGTAGGTAGGATTCCACCATGGATGAGAATATAGTGGAAAACGTGTTAAGGTTATAGGAATACACTGAGAGGCTGCTGGTATAATACAGTCAGTTACTGCTGCCATACAGTTGTCTATTGATGGCTGACAGACGATGGCAGGATCAAGTTCTGCGAGAGCAGTAAAAGTGGACCAGTCTGCCAGATCCAGCTTTCACCGAGGCATGCGGGTAGGGTGGCATCGACCACGGCCAGTATCTCTCAAAAAGTATAGGAAAATGATCACTGCCTCATGGATTATTGTCAACCCTCCATGAAAAATGGGAGAATAATGAAGGGGAGCAAACTGAGAGATCAATAGCAGTAAAGGACTGACTAGGTGCATGAAAGTAAGTAGAAGAACGAGTATTGAAAAGAAATAGATTGTGATCAGAGAGCATACATTCCACAGAGCAACCCCTCATATCAATATAAGCACTTCCCCAGAGGGGATGATGTCCATTAAAGTCCCCCAGGATTAGAAAGGGAGATGGCAACTGTTCAACAAAAGCATCCAGGCCTGATTGATCATATGTCTCTCCAGGTGACAGGCAGAGAGAACAAACAGTGGTGGTATGACCCAAGCAAACACAGATGGCTATGGCCTCCAAGGGTGTGTTGAGTGAAAAAGACAGGGTAGACACATACTGATCAACCCACAGTGCCACCCCTCCATGTACTCGGCTATCACACAGCCTGTCATTTCTATACAGAGAAAACTGCCAAAAGGTGACTGTATCGGCAGGTTTCAGAAATGTTTCTTGCAAGGAAAGACATACAGAATGGTAAAAAGCAATCAGTGTTTTGATGTCATCCAGATTAGAACATAAACCTTGACAGTTCCATTGCATCAAGGTGGCCATTTTTAATGATGGGCAGGTGAAGTGGTTGGAGAACCCTTCTGTTTATGACCACGTCTTTTTTCCTTACTGTCCTTATTCGAAGAAGGTCTATCGACCTCCATGGATTCTGCCCTGGGACGATTGGGCAAGTCTTTGTTGTTGGAAGGGGATTCCAGTGACTGAGGACGAAAACAAATGATTGTTTTGCATCTTGGGATGGGAGAAAAAGATGTATCTGAAGAAATGCCTGCATATGAAACCAAAGGATGTGGATTTTGGGGTTTGTTGGAATGTATGGAAGGAACAGAGATGGGTGTAGAAGTTGATTCATCAACCTTTTTAACCATAGAGGTCAAAAGGCTTTTCATTTGTTTTGAAAACGATTCTCTTGGAGGCACAGAGAGATCTGTCTGCACTCCCACTGTAGTTGTGGAATGAAGTGCAGCAGCATATGTCCGAGATGGAGTTGTGGACAGCAATTTCCGAGCCTCAGGATAACTAATGTTATGTTTTCAAACGCTGCACCTCTTTTTCCTCCAACCATTTTGAGCAAGAATGAAAGTAGGAAGGGTGAGAACCATTGCAGTTGACACAATGTGGGTCTGTGTCACACTCGTAGGCATTGTGGTCCTTGCCACCACAAGGAGCACATGTCAGGGAACCACGACATGACGTCTTTGAGTGGCCGAACCTCTGACATTGGAAACATCGGAGAGGGTTTGGAATGTACGGGCGTACCCTGCAATTTAGATAACCTGCCTTGATGGTAGCAGGTGCACGTGGTGATGTATATGCCAAAACGAGGACATTTGTCAGCAGTGTAAGTCCATCTTTGCGAGTGGAGATGCACCTCACTGCAGAAACTCCTTGAGTGGAGAAACCAGTGAGAATCTCCGACTCAGGAACATTCTTCAAATCCCTCTCAACAATAACTCCTCTTGATGAATTCAAGGTAGCAAGAGGGGTAACCTCAATAGGTACATCCCCAATTGCCTTTGAATTCAAGAGAAGTTCACTGTGTTGAGATGTGGATGTTTCAACCAATATGTCTCCAGATCAAAGCTTCTTTACTGAATTTGGAGAGCCAGCAAGTCTCTCTAGTCCCTTCTCAATAAAAACGGAGATATTTGCCCTAAAGGTTTTTCTGAAAGAGAATGTAATGTAAGAAAATGGGATACAGGTGTTACAGATGTTGAAGATTGCTGCTCAGAGTCATCAAGACGTGGTCGTTTACCTATTGACTGTTTTTTCACTATTTTATTTAAATTTTTCATAGGAGGATCCATAGGAAAAAAGGAAAATTTCGGTACGAACTGACCCCACCTACCATAGAGCCCTATAAGGGGATGCACTACAATGTCATGCAAGGACATTGCAGCAATGCCAGGGTTTCGTGAGCACTATATCCAAACACCAGCATCAGATACAATGTCCACAACACCCGTTGCGAACTTCCAACACTGGTACTTCGTTGATTCTAACCCGAGTGGACCAGCTGATTGACCCAAGGAAGGCCACCCAAAGGCCGCCCATCTACAGGAATTCAAGGCCAAAGTGGTGTGTTAGGGTTGGCCCCTCAATCACCAGGATCCTCTCATCCCCTCCATGGATCGCCATGCACAGCAAACATGTGAGTGGATGTTTAGATCCCAGAGGAGGTAAACTGAAAGAACAGAACCTTCCTTGGGAGGTCTCCTCACTACGTACAGGAATCCACACCAAGGGGTGCAAAAAGGAGCTCAACCAACATATTTTCGTGACCCACACATTATATGTCAAAGAGCTGCATGTGGCTTGCGAGCCACGGTTTGGCCACCTCTGGAATAGTACGTAGCCTCAGTCACACACACACACAAGGATATAATACAATTACACCATGGAATAGAACATAGCTTCAGTCACACAAACACACTAGGTCACATTTCAACTATACCATCGAATAATAGATAGCCCCAGTCACACACAAACACAAAGATACAATACAACTACACCATGGAATATTAGATAACTTCAGTGAGATACAAACACATATACAAGGATATAATTATACTATACCATGAAATAGCATACAGCCACAGTCTCTCTCTCTCTCTCACACACACACACACACACACATACATACATATATATATAAGGGCATGATAGTACAGAAAATGTATAGTCCAGTTTGTCTCCTACGCTGAGTCCCAGGGAATGTACAGTCCAAACTATATGATACTGGACTGTACATTCCCTGGAACTCAGAATTTGAAATAAAACAAAAACTCAACATATTAAGAAACCAAATAAATACAGCCACAAAAGTATGCTCATTTGATAAAATTAACCACGAAATCAACAAAATAAAACAACACTTCATTAACATCAACAAATTTCTTGGTCAAAAAAAACCATGGAAAAAATTATACACACGCACCTAGACCAACATCAAACAAACAACAATAAATCCCAAGATACAACAAACTACAAAACCTTATACTACTGCATACCATATGTTCCCGACATCAGCGAAAGAATAACCAACATTTGGCAAAAACTAGTAACAAAATATGACATTTCAGTTAATACCAAATTTAACCAAAAACCAGGTACACAACTAAAGTCCATACTATAGAAAAACTACACTGACAAACACAACACGAACATAATTTATAAAATACGATGCAAAAACTGCCATGGCTTCAGCGTTTGAGAAATGAGCAGAAAAGTGGAAACCAGATTCAAAAAACACCTTGACATGTTTTTTAACACTGCACATCAAATAAACACAACATAACCATAGAAAACACCCAGATACTAAGTAGGGAAACAAATATAAACAAACACAAAATCAAGGAAGCCTTACTTATACAACAACTAAAACTAAAATTAAACCAATATAAAGGAACACTTTTATACCTATACCAATTAATAGCCTAACATCCAACTTCAATGCCCCTACAATTCTGTACTCATTTATACTCTCTCGTCCCTATGATGTGTGTTCAGCAACAGTCACTTGCAAACTCTCTCTCTCTGTTAACCTGAAGATGACCTAAGAAGGTCGAAACGTTGTTCTGTACTTTATTTTAATAAACGTTTTAATGCCAATACCAGCTGTCTTGAGATAATTATTTGCTTCAAGTGGGTTTCTTGTCATCATAAACACAAGACTGTTGAGAAAACTGGATAGCATCTTTAAATATGAAAATATTCTGAATCGTCAATAAAGGTCTGAACATACATTGAAGGTGATCTTGGATAAAAACTGAGTTGATTATGGTGTTTAGCTTCCTCTTAAGATTTGTATGACCCTGTGTACAGTTGAATATCCATTACCTGTAACGTTGGAAATTCACCAAATCAGGAAAAATGAAGTTGTTGAAAGGTGTTACTCATAATAAAACAGATAAAGCTGTTTGAGAAGGAGTTAAGTTTTAAAAGAGAATTTAGTCTGAGCAACCTGTTAATCTGGCTAGACACTATGGAGTACTCGTTTCAGGGCTTGTTAATCTGGCTAGACACTATGGAGTACTAGTTTCAGGGCTTGTCAATCTGGCTAGATATTACGGAGTACTAGTTTCAGGGCTTGTTAATCTGGCTAAACACTATGGAGCACTAGTTTTAGGGCTTGTTAATCTAGCTAGACACAATGGAGCACATGTTTCAGGGCTTGTTAATCTGGCTAGACACTATGGAGTACTAGTTTCAGGGCTTGTTAATCTGGCTTGATACCACAAATAGGTTTGCAATATGTACCAATACCATGCCATCAGAACCCGTACAATATATATTGAAAACAATATCTGTTATCACACACCTTATTTTTGGAGTTTTGGCCAAATGCATCCTTTGATATTTTAACTTTGCTTTTCACATAGTTATAAATGTTTGATGTGGTAGCTTTAATTTCATACCTCAGTTAATAAGTAAATCAGCAAAAGCATGAAATATGAGAAACTGGTGATTTTCATGCTCTTGAAATGAATGTGATGGTGCCAATGTGACTGACTGCATATTTAGTAGGTGTATGAAGGATATATCCTTAGCATGTAGGCAGGTCAAACTATGCATAACATTTTGGTGAGTTACATTTAAAATTAATTAAACTACTAAATTATCATGGTATATGAGCAAACTTGATATAAAACCATAGATAATAAATCAAATTTTAGTAGTAAATAACTTTTAAAGTTCTTAAAAAAATATGTGAAAACAACATCAAATTCTCTTGTGTGAGAACTTGGATATATGTTCTTCTGACTTTTTTTGTTCACTTCTCTAGAAAACTACGATATGTAATATCCAAAATTTCTGTAAGTTCATCACTGATATTCTGATGATATATTTTTATATTCTGAAATCTTATGGAGCTAAAAGACAACCAAAGAAAATTCATGCCTACTCTAATTTACAACTTGCTATCAGAGTTTTCCAAAGCCAATTTCCAATAAATTACTGATCAGCAGAAAGCCTACATTTCAACTCATTCATTGCCATAATCATTATACCATATGGGCTTACAAATGAATGACGATTTGGTTTGAGGTGAAAAACCATTTTCCCACAAGAACACACTGAGAAGAATAGTTCACATCATTAGAGATGCTCCAGTACCAGCAACCTGGTACTCCCAGTACTACTGCAAACCATGCATCACAGTGTACTGGATTCAGGATTTGTCAACCAGCTAAACACCAACTTCAAGACTTGTTAAAATAGCTTATCACAACAGGGTACCAGATTCAGAACCTGATATTCTGGCTCAGTACCACAGAGCACCAGTTTCAGGACTTATTAATATGACTTGACACTACAGGGTACCAGATTCTGAACCTGATATTCTGGCTCAGTACCACAGAGCACCAGTTTCAGGACTTATTAATATGACTTGACACTACAGGGTGCCAGATTCAGAACCTGATATTCTGGCTCAGTACCACAGAGCACCAGTTTCAGGACTTATTAATATGACTTGACACTACAGGGTACCAGATTCTGAACCTGATATTCTGGCTCAGTACCACAGAGCACCAGTTTCAGGACTTATTAATATGACTTGACACTACAGGGTGCCAGATTCAGAACCTGATATTCTGGCTCAGTACCACAGAGCACCAGTTTCAGGACTTATTAATATGACTTGACACTACAGGGTACCAGATTCAAAACCTCCTAGTCTGGATCAGTACCATAAAGCACCAGTTTCAGGACTTGTTAGTCTATCACAGAGTATCAGTTTTAGAACCTATTAAAATGACTTGACATTACAGAGTACTAGACTCAGTACTTGCTAATCTGGCTTGAAGTAGGTTTTTGTTGTTTAATGAGTTTCCACTAGGTGACAAGACCACAGAGTAATGAAGTAACAAGTTTCCACTAGGTGACAGGGCCACAGAGTAATGAAGTAACAAGTTTCCACTAGGTGACAGGGCCACAGAGTAATGAAGTAACAAGTTTCCAATAGGTTACAAGACCACAGAGTAATGAAGTAATGAGTTTCTACAAGCAACAGGACCACAGAGTAATGAAGTAACAAGTTTCCACTAGGTGACAAGACCACAGAGTAATGAAGTAACAAGTTTCCACTAGGTGACAGGGCCACAGAGTAATGAAGTAACAAGTTTCCACTAGGTGACAGGGCCACAGAGTAATGAAGTAACAAGTTTCCAATAGGTGACAGGGCCACAGAGTAATGAAGTAACAAGTTTCCAATAGGTGACAGGGCCACAGAGTAATGAAATAACAAGTTTCCAATAGGTTACAAGACCACAGAGTAATGAAGTAACAAGTTTCCACTAGGTGACAGGACCACAGAGTAATGAAGTGACAAGTTTCCACTAGGTGACAGGACCACAGAGTAATGAAGTAATGAGTTTCTACAAGCAACAGGACCACAGAGTAATGAAGTAACAAGTTTCCACTAGGTGACAAGACCACAGAGTAATGAAGTAACAAGTTTCCACTAGGTGACAGGGCCACAGAGTAATGAAGTAACAAGTTTCCACTAGGTGACAGGGCCACAGAGTAATGAAGTAACAAGTTTCCACTAGGTGACAGGGCCACAGAGTAATGAAGTAACAAGTTTCCAATAGATTACAAGACCACAGAGTAATGAAGTAATGAGTTTCTACAAGCAACAGGACCACAGAGTAATGGAGCAACGAGTTTCCACTAGGCAACAGGACCACAGAGTAATGACGTAATGAGTTTCTACAAGGCAACAGGACCACAGAGTAATGATGTAATGAGTTTCTACAAGGCAACAGGACCACAGAGTAATGACGTAATGAGTTTCTATAAGGCAACAGGACCACAGAGTAATGAGTTTCCACTAGGCAACAAGACCACAGAGTAATGAAGTATTCATTTTCTTATATAACATCTTATGTTTGCAATAACTTCTCCCATTCTGAGAGTAAACAAATTTGAGATATAAAAATATACATGTTCCTACTTAGACAAACCATATTCACTTTGAAAAATATTTTTGATAATCAAACATTCTTATTCCAGACAAATTAAATATTTAAATACTTTCTTACTGAATGTCCTTATAGCTTTATCTACAGACGCTTCCCAGTCTGAGTAATTAAGTTTCCCAAGATGTTTTCCAAATGCTGGGAGAGGTCCATGTTCACTAGAAAATCCTGGACAACCCACTGTCACGTAGTAAATTCCTAGGTGTACAAAATTAAAACTGTAACATACTCAAAATAAGTCTTAAAGCCTTTTTCAACATAATATAATGCTTATCATATAAGCAACAACATTTTACTTTAATAAAATGCTTAACAATGCTAGAAATAACATCAGCACATAACAGTATAAACTTACTGAAAGGTTGTACTCTTCCAGTAAAGTTTGCTTCAAGCCATCTTCAACTATTACTTCACACATTACATTTAGTTTTGTTTAAACTAAATTATTGTAGTGATATAGCATTCCATTTTTCTTTAAAATTTTATTTTAAGACATCTGAGAATAAGAAATAGACTATTCAACTGTAAAAATATACCACTTTCAGAGAAAAAAAAAGATTGATAAATATTGTGTTTCCATATCTTAAAGTTGATTGTTGAAATTTCTAAGCAACAGTATGACCAGTTTTTAACAATAATCAACACAATTATGAACATACAGATTGTTTCCTGCTGTCCTGTTTTCTTCTCTAGTCTTGATGCAATATTTAAGGTTTTCTGTTCATCTTTCATCATGGAACAGAGTAATATAAAGGCTAATATTGTATTCTGATACATATGCATTTTTTTGTTTCAAAGTCACTTAAATTGTTATTAAACATATTTGCACATTCTTTTAAATGGTGTGGCACTTATCTTAAAAAACGACTATGCACACGACACTAGTTACTGTTGTCATGTAAAAACATAAAAGGTTTGAGGTGTGTTTAAAATGGCAAAACAATACAGACATCAGTTCTTATAAAGATAAGCATGAAGTACCCAAATTCCTATTTCCAAGGTCTAATGACAGACAGAAGATCCAGATCAAACTAATTACTTATGCAGCTGTATCAGTTATAATGATGTCACATATCAATCAAGGGGGTTACAACTTAGTTACAAATGTTGGGGGAGTCCACAGACAAACATACAACATGAACCAAAGTAAGCAACTACATGTGAACCAGTTACACATATAAAGAAACTAAAGAGCTGTATTGGTTATAATGATGTCACATATCATCCAAAGGGATTACAACTTAGAAGAAACCTTGTTCAGCTTTAAAAAAAAACCAAATAACATGTTACAAATCTAGACAGCAGTAACTGCTACAATGAAAACACAATCAGTCAAAGATCAGTTGCTAGGACGAATACACACAAAACAAAGGATTTGTTTAAAAGTTCATACTGTTCTACTGCTTTGTCTAAGAATTCAGTAAACATATTCCAGTCTGTGTAGTTCAAACTAAACATCAGTAACAATTCAGTAAATACCTTCTAGCATGTATAGCTCAAACTAAACATTAGTGTGAATTCAGTAAATACCTTCTAGCCTATCAAGAGCTTGCAAGCCCCAATCTCCTCGAATAATGTTGTTTAATATATCATCAAACCGGCAGCAAGCTTCTTGATCTGCTAAACGATCCCTGAATAGCCGACAAGCTTCATAAGACCATACTTCAAGAAGCCAATCTGGAGTTGAATTGGAAGAATCTTCTCCCTTGGCCATTTCATATCTCAAAAGACTGAGCACCCATTGTGTCAAGTTTTGTGGGTGAACTGGTAGTGACCATGGTCATCAGCACTAAACTTTGATCTCATCTATTGAAACATTAGATCCACATAAAAACTGAGTTCATATGTCACAAACAGTTCTGATAAACATATACTTTATATAGTTTATATCAAAACAAACCTTCTCAGGACCAGCTTCTCTGTCAATCCTAAACAAGATTAAGATATAATTCATTTTCCTCCAGAGATCCAAGAAAAACATTATAAAAATATCCACTAAACAATCTACATTATATCAAACTACTTTATAACTTTATCAACAAAACAATATATAGTTACTCCTTTCATTTCTAAGTGGTGAAATTACCAAGTACATATGGATGAATAATAAAGTATTTTTAGCTGTAAAGCTACCAAAATTGGTAAAACTACATGCATTTAGAATTACAAGCTAATTTGAGCTAACAGTCCACCCATGTATTGTATTTAATTACAACTAAAGGCTGATGTAAACCAACTAATACACTTGAGTCTTGTATTAAAGTACGGCTAAAAATTGATGTAAACCAATTAATATACTTGAGTCTTCAATCTGATGACAGATAAAACCTGATCTAAGCCAACTAATATACTTGAGTCTTGTATCCAATTACAGATAAAAACCTGATGTAAGCCAACTAATATACTCGAGTCTTGTATCCAATTACAGATAAAAACCTGATGTAAGCCAACTAATACCCTCAAGTCTTGTATCCGATTATAGATAAAAACCTGATGTAAGCCAACTAATACACTTGAGTCTTGTATCCAATTACAGATAAAAACCTGATGTAAGCCAACTAATACCCTCGAGTCTTGTATCCAATTACAGATAAAAACCTGATGTAAGCCAACTAATACCCTCGAGTCTTGTATCCAATTACAGATAAAAACCTGATGTAAGCCAACTAATACCCTTGAGTCTTGTATCCGATTACAGATAAAAACCTGATGTAAGCCAACTAATACCCTTGAGTCCTGTGTCCGATTACAGATAAAAACCTGATGTAAGCCAACTAATACCCTCGAGTCTTGTATCCAATTACAGATAAAAACCTGATGTAAGCCAACTAATACACTCGAGTCTTGTATCCAATTACAGATAAAAACCTGATGTAAGCCAACTAATACACTCGAGTCTTGTATCCGATTACAGATAAAACCTGATCTAAGCCAACTAATATACTTGAGTCTTGTATCCAATTACAGATAAAAACCTGATGTAAGCCAACTAATACCCTTGAGTCTTGTATCCGATTACAGATAAAAACTTGATGTAAGCCAACTATAACCCTCGAGTCTTGTATCCGATTACAGATAAAAACCTGATGTAAGCCAACTAATACCCTTGAGTCCTGTATCCGATTACAGATAAAAACCTGATGTAAGCCAACTAATACCCTCGAGTCTTGTATCCAATTACAGATAAAAACCTGATGTAAGCCAACTAATACACTCGAGTCTTGTATCCAATTACAGATAAAAACCTGATGTAAGCCAACTAAT